>NW_010169576.1:0-7148 GCF_000695765.1 Mesitornis unicolor
AAGGTCATTTATGAAGAGATTGAACAGGACCACAGCCCTTCCTTCGTCCAGAAGGCGGGTTACCTTGTCATAGAAGGAGATCAGGTTGGATTGGCAGGGCCTGCCCTTCCTGAACCCATGTTTACCACCCGGTTATCTTGTATGTGCTGTGAGTTAGCACTCAAGATGACCTGTTCCATGACGTTCCCCGGCACCGAGGCCAGACTGTCAGGCCTGTAGTTACCCGGATCTTCCCTCTGTCCTTTCTTGTAAATGGGCACAACATCTGCCATCCTCCAGTCAAGTGGCACTTCCCCAGTCAGCCAGGACTGCTGGAAGATAATGGACAGGGGTTTGGCAAGCTCATTTGCCATCTCCTTCAATATTCTTGGATGAATTCCATCCGGCCCCATGGATTTTTCTGTGTTCAATTGACCTAGCAGGTTCTCAACCAACTCCTCATGTATTTTGGGAGCTTTATTCTGCTCTCCTTCCCTGTACTCTGGCCCGTAAGACTGGGCACTCAACGAGCATCTGCCTTTATTAAAGACCGAGGCAAAGGTGGCATTAAGCACCTCAGCCTTGTCTTCATCCCTAGTCACCATTTTCCCCTTTTCATCCCTTAAGGACTGGAGATTCTCCCTGGTCCTTCTCTTACTATTAATGTATTTGTAAAATGATTTTTTATTGTCTTTCACTGAACTTCCAGTGGAGAAGCCCTCTGGCCTTAAGCAGTTTCTTTTCCAAAAGAATAAGACCCCAAGCTTGCACACACATGAGAGAGACCTGGGGCTGGAGGCCAGGCTGGGATCCAGCCCCCATCATGACAGGGTCCTGCTCAGCCCTCTCCAGCCAGGCTGGTTCTGACCTGCCCTGAGCTCTGACCCCAGACACGAAGCCCGAGCTTGTCTGATGTGGATGGTTTGAAAGAGGAAGGTGATGCTTCCTAGAACTCTTGTAGGGGGCGGATGGCAAAAACATGCTCACCCATCTGCACTGCACTGTTAACCCTTCAAAACTCAGTGTGCATGAGCACCTCCTGGGCAGGTCTGGGTGTGTGGGACCCTGCACACCGGAGGGTCTGGAAGGAAATCTGTGCCCAGTGATCTGTGATCACACAGGATGGACAAAAATAGCTCATGGCTTGTGCTGTTGTCTTCTCCCACGGCAGGGAGATGAACATCAGCAGACCCTATCAGTTTCATCAGGTCATTCTCTTTCCAGTTAGAAATGAGTTGTTACACTGAAAATAATTGACCCTTAATGTCAGTTGCAGGGACCAAAGCATGCATTGCCATGAGGTTATGCTCCTTCCAATCCATCTGCTGTCCCTGCGTTGAGCTCAGATGTCTTTCCATCTCCCCCAGCCCCCAGCTCTCCTCTCATCTTTCAGAGCCACTCTGGCTCCTGGGATGTGCATTTGGCCTTTTCCTTCTCCCACCAGCTCCACTGCTCCACAAAGACGAACGAGGTTAGGGGCAGGTGATACGTCACCACCAGTCACTTTGTAATCCAGGAGAGACCTGGGAGAAGGCTTAACTACCAAATATCCATCAGCTCCCAGGAACATCACTCATGTTAACATTGCAAAAGTTATGTTCTTCTAGCATCATCTGAGCTATGTCTCCAGTGAAAGCACAGAGAGACCAGTGCTTCCAGGGAGAGTTACTGACAGTGATGGGGGATGCTGCTGCACTTTGAAGGTCCTTGTCACATGCTGTACTCCACTTGTGAGCCTCGGCACACTGGGAAGTTTGGGTTCTCTCTGTTCTAAGTGTCTCCAAAAGGAGCTGCCCCTTTCAAACAATTCAGCCATGTAGTTTGGTGAAGGTAAACAGCCAGGTAAGTGGTACATTTATACAGTGGGATAGATGGGCTGGAGGAAAGTAATTCCTTTCCTTGCCTCTGATGTGCTCACTGGCCTTGGTGGGGTCACTTCCCACTCCTGTGCCCCTATAGCTCCTCTGCCTCTCTGCTTCGTGCATGCAGTCTGCAACCCTCTTGGAGAGAAGCAAGAGTAACAGGAGCTGTTTTGAACTGGGATATCTGGTGCCTCAGGAAGAGCAATAACCATGGCTGTGCTGCACGCTCACACTCTTCCCCACCTTGCAGGCACTGAAGCTCTCCCTGCTCACCCATGTCCACCCATCATAGGTTGGATGCTGTGCCCATTCAGGGCCTCAATAGGAGGCTGATAGATGCCTTTGTGGGTCTGTGAGCATGGACTTGGTGGTGGACATGGAAAACACAGAGGTGGAGGCAGGATGGGCAGATGAAAAGCAGCTACTGGGGTGCAGCATGGCAAACAGCCATCTCCCCTGGCAGTGTCTGTCTGAAGCTGTCAGGGAAGGGAAGTCACAAAGCTGGGAAAGGGAGGGAACTGGGAAGCAATACTGGAGAAGACAGAATTAGTTTGCCCATGGAAATCTTCTTATAGCCATGGCAGGGTCTTGCTGTGCTCAATGCTTTCAGGGCAGGAATGGCAGCTCAGCCATGTTCCCACCCCCCTCCCCTGCCTTTCCCTTATGGCACTGCTATGTGGGGACATTCAGACAGTGAATGGGCAGCGCGAGGCCAGGCTGGCAGCACCAGCAGTGAGCGGGGCAGGTGTGCAGTCCAAGCCTTTGCAGGTGCAGAGCTATGCAGGCGATGCATCTGCCACACTCAACTCCACGATCCCACCCTTCAGCCTATCTCGTATGCTGGTCCCGTCTTCCCACGTCTCCGCTGCCTTTTTATCCTCGGTGCCTTTGCTTGATGGGAACATCCAAGTGAGACGCAGCAATGTGCTGCCATTTTCAGTGGCATCAGCAGCACGGCAGGCACGAAGCAGCTTGGCCGTCAGCACTGGGAGGACTTCAGCCCAGTGTGGTGAGGGTAGCAGGACCAACTCCAGACAGGTGTAAGCGTGGGGCACAGCACAATGCAAAATTGATGGCGGCCGGCTGCATCGAAAGAAGGAAAGGTTGATTTATGCCCCCACTGTCTCCACAATGCTTGGTTCCAGCAGAGCTAAAGTGCTGGTTTTGCCTGTATTGGGCCCATTGCGGTGCAAGATCCTGCCAAAGCATGAGAGAGATGTGCAGTGGAAAGCGTATCAGGGGTGGTATTGTCTACACGCAAATGCTCAACTTTATGTACTTTTAACTAGAGGTGTAACAGATGGTTGCATTTCGGTCCAAGCAGCAGAGAGCCATGCCCATTCTGGCTGGAGCCAATCAATCCCGCCACTCTGGGGAAAACGGCAAGCTGGGTTTGGAAGCGCGGCTGCCAGCAATCCAGAGGAAGGCTTTGCAGAGGCAAACATGGGCTGCTGCCATGTGAAACCAGGGAAACGGGATTAAAAAGGCGTTGAGGCAGACAGCAGAGCACGGCACTGCGGGCCTTCCCCGGAGCAAATGGTGGGAGAGCCGGCAAGCAGCCGGGGCTCAGCGTACTACCAACTGGCTGCTCCTGCACACTGGCACAGGAAGGGTAAGGGAAAGGAATTCACTGGGAAGGAGAGAGAAGTTTTTGGGGATGAGGAGAAGGCTTTTCACACACAATGGTGCTGGGGGAAGGGGCTGCCTGCTCATGATCCTCTGCCCGATCCCCTCACCTCTTTTTGCACCCCACAGTGCTGTTTCTGTGTGGGATGGGAACTGTCCCCCACTGTTGTGCTCTTCACAGCCCCACAGCCAGGACAACATCCCACCCCGACCTCAGGTACCAGCAGGGATTGGGCATGTGGGTCTACAAACCCAAGCCAGCTCTGCTCCTTGTGGAGGCCAGGGCAGCACAGCTGGAGGGTTGGGCAAAGGATGAGCCTTGCAATGGGGTGACGGCCTCCCCCAGCACAACCCACACTGGGAGACCAGTATGGACAGGGATAAGACAGCTCCCACCCCAGGCCTCACAAAGGAGATTTGCCATTTGTTTCTGGGCAGCTTTTGGGCTGATGAAAGGGAATACAGAAGTGTAGAGGTGTCTGTCAAGCTAATTCAAGGGTGCAGTTTACAGTCTGGTGTCATAAAGGTGTGTGTGATGGAGAAAGATCATCCAGTGCTGGTTATGGGAAACTGAGCTGGGAGATTACAGTTTTTAACAAAATAGCCTTCAAGATAACCAAGAGCAGGGGAAAGAGGGAAACAAGCATCCTTACCTCTGTTTCTCAGGCTCCCCACCACCTAAAGCAATGGCAGATAGTTGATCACTTGCTGGGTAAGGTGCTGTATTTCCCACAAATCCCAATAGGATCAACTGAACCAAGCAGTGTGAAGGGCTGGATATGCACATGGGTTCTGCTAGCTCTTGCAGGCATACACTGTGGGGTGAAATGTCTGCATCACACCTTACACAAGCATCTCCCCAAAACACATAGGCATTTCTGGCTTCAGGGCACCTGGATTTGCTCCATGCATTCTTCACCCTTCAGCAACAAGGAGCATTTGAAGTATGGCTGTGTCCTTTTTCTAGGATAAAGGTTTGTACTAAGAGAGGAAGACAGACAGACTAAGATAAGTAAAATTCCCCTGTGCCAGTGAAAATTCACCTCCTGCCAGTGAACCTGCAAGACTGAAGCAGCAGGGGAGCAGATACAGCCAGAGGCAGCCACCAGCCAAGCCCACAGCTCATTTGTGAGGTGCTCAGTAGACACCCGAGGTCTGGGAGGTGCCACTCGGGATGCAGCCTTGAGAGCCTCATGTTACAACAGTGCAAAGCATCAGATCAGAAACTGGAGGTCATAGGGAAGAAAATGATTTTTTCTTAATGGCTTCTGGAGACTGAGGGATTTTGGAAAATCACTAGAATTGTGGATCCTGGCAGGAAACCAATACTCTGTTTCAGTGCTGTCAACACCAAGCAGCCAAAAAAACTGGGAAGCAGGTTCAAAATCATGAGATGATGCTTAAACCAATGAAAAAACAAGTGTAGTTCATCCTTGTCCCTCACCCTGAGTGATTTTGCCCGTAACATCTGCTCATCTTCAAGGGTACCTCTGTCACCACAAAACTCAGGTTAGAAAACCCACATGTGCAAGCTGAACTGCCCCCAAGGTTTTGAGTGAAATACGAGAAACCTCCAAAAATCCAGTGAAGCAATGAGACTGGGTGACTGGAGGAGTCTGTCCAGCAGAGCAAGGGACAGCCCTAAAGGCTTAAGTCCTAGAGGACTGTTTAGAGGGAGACATCTGCATCAAGGACATTTTGGTTCCTACCCATCACTGGCACCATTTACCAGTTCAAAAGTTGCATGCATGTGACTGAGACATGCATCCGAGCAAGCTGACAGGGAGATGGCAGGCAGCCTTCTGCAATTAAAATGAAGTATTTCAAACAAATCTGGCTCTTTCCTCACTCCTATCACATTGCAAAAGCCTCAGGAAGCCTCTCCAGGGGCTTCCTCCCCAGCCTGGCAAGGTTGGTGCCCCCTGTGGTGCCATCGAGCCTTTCACATCACCCCTGCAGTGCTGAGGGGTTTAACCTGTTTCAAAGACCCCTTCTCCCTCTCCACTGCACCTCCTCATTCTCTCTCATAGTCACGTTCCCAGGTACCTCTCAGCAGATGTTTATGATGCTTTTGTAAAACATTTCCACTTTCTGGAGCTTACTGAGCACTCTCCGTCTCGCAGGTGCTTTTGTCTGGGGAATGCAATGTCATGAAACGACTGCTCTGACAACAGACATCTCCTCCCACAGCTCCTCTCCCTCTCTGACAGTCAGGGTGCCACATCTAGAATCATCAAGAAAAACCTTGCGGAGGCTGAGGACACTTGTCCTTACATTTCTGCCATAACCATTATCATTCCCAAGGTATGAAAATTTCCACAGCAGGGCCCAAAAGCCCCTTGAATGTTTCATCTGCATCCAGATTCCCTGGATGCTTCATTTCACATCTACAAAGCCTTCCTGGCCCTGGGAACGTGGTGTACACAAAGGCATCAAAACATGAGTAAGGAAATCAACAAACCCAGAGTGCTGCAGCACGTGATGGGGCCAGGCTGAGGATCATCTCCCATCCCAGCCCCACTGTTTCTGTTTCTGCAGCCCTACAAGCCAAACCTTCATGTTCACAACTGCCTTTTCTTGGACACCAGCAAACCCCATGCATCACCCAGGGATATTCCTCCAATTCGTCCTGGTGAGTGGCCCAAAATCTTCCCAGGTGTTTGCCCAACCAGGGACACCACAGACCTCCCCTCTGCCCACCACATTATGAATTCCATTCTCTTTATGAGGTGCATCTTGGTTTCCCTTGATCTTCTCCTTTGGCTGCTCAGTTGTGGACGATTCACATCTCCCACAGTCAGCTCCGTGTTTCCAGGCTGACAGGCTTTACCAAGGACTATGGATGTCTGCACTGTCAGAGCAGCCAAGGAGTGGGTGAGCAGGGATTAACTGTGCGTCGCCTCTTCCTGAACAAGTGTGAGCGGATGTGGAGTTATCAGGTGGCAGATTCATAACAAATGAAAGGAAGATCTTATCTGCATAGCTTGTAGATCAGCCATGAAACTCATTGCCCCGGGATATCATGGATGCCAAAAGATTATATGGGTTGAACAAGTGGTTAGACACGGGTTAGACACGTTCATGGAAGGGCAATCTATCTGGGGCTATAAAACACAGAGATATAACTTCTGGCTCAGGACTCTCTGAACCACAAACTGCCGGAGGCTGGGAAAGTATCCCAAGGAAGCATGTCATATACTTGCTAATGTTTTTATTATAATAACATAATGTAATACTAGAGTGATAATAATATACTATATAATTGGGTCTTTTGCTCTCTCCGGACATCCATCACCAGCCAGCAGTGGAGTCAGGATACAGGGCTAGACAGACCTTCATTAGATCCTATATGGCCTTCCTCAGTCTCTCGTATATGGGGACAGTATAGATCAGTGCAGAGCTGACTGCCATTAACACTCCTGCAAACACATAGCAGACACATCACTGAGCTGCCTCATTGCTCTTCAAAGGAGACAGGCAAGTATAAAGCCTCTGATTCTGAGAGGGTTCCTGGACCTAAATCTGCATGTCAAACCCCAGCCTGTGCCGGGGAGTAGTGTGGTGTTAAGCTATGTGTTTGACTGAGCTCTGGGTCTAAAACCAAACGTGTCGATCTCTGAGTCAGCATCGTCTCAGGTGTGGATGTCTGCATCTTTCCTGGAAAGTTATCGATTAGGGAAA
>NW_010169576.1:7179-11938 GCF_000695765.1 Mesitornis unicolor
TGAAAATAGCTTTTTGTTGCTCAGGAATAGATTTTTTTTTCCATCACTCATCTTCTCTCACCTCATGCAATAACAATGACTTTTCATTGCTGTTTGGCATGATCCCATCTGCATCCCCAGAAGCAGCACCATCTCCAGTGCTCCTGGTCCATGGAGATCCATTCCTGTTCCCAGCATAGCCAGGTGCCATGGTGTGTAGGTCTCAAGTGCTGCCTTGCTCCCTTTCCATGAGCAAATCTAGTCCGTCTGTCCCTTTCCACACGCTTGTGAGGCAGAATGAGCCTGGCTTACCTCATGCAGGCATTTTTGGGACTGAAGCAGCAGCTTTGGGGAAAGAGAGCATCATGGACTTGATCCAAACTGGTCCTGATTCAGACAGCAACCACGAATGCATTCCCATTGGAGTCCTGTCCCCATCGTCTTTGCACCTACCTCTGCCAAAACTCTTCCCTGGGAAAGAGACCTGGGGATGGGGCGCAGATTTGACCCCTCCAATACCAGGGGAAAGTTTTGAGAAGAGAAAGCAAAACTTCTTTTCCATTCTAATATAACTAATAATAAAACCAGGGAAGGACAATGCTGGAAATATGCTAAGCAAGCAGAAATCTGGCTAAACAGAAGTTTTCCACGAGGCATTGGGAAATCTCTGAATTGCCATGAGTGTCTTATTTAGTGGTGTGTGCGCTTTTTGTCCACACAAGTTCCAGTCACTGCAGCCATCAAACATTTTTTAATAGGAGCATTAACTTAAGAATAGCTAACAGTAATATTCCTAGCTGTGTGGAAACAGCATTTTATTAAATGCTTCACACAGATTTTGTATAATAAAGATGAATATATTATATCCTCTGCCTCCCCCAGAGTGAAACAATAATAGGAAAATAAAAAAAAAAACCAATAAAGTGAAACATAAATAGAGCATAATGGGACTAGTAGCGAACTGAACTGACTATATAACATCTGCTATTGTTTGCCAGGCAGGCGCAAACAAGGGGAGAAATCAAGAAAGATTTGAACAGCCCTAACCTCTTTCCCCTCTGCTGCAAGGAAGCAGCACTGGTATCCCAAGCAGATCTGTTTCAGAACCGATGGAACAGTACAAGGCACGACGTGCAAATTTGTCCTTAAACAAATGTGTCAAATTCCCTTGGCTTCTGCGCACGGAGCAATTTTCACAAGTCTTTTGATGCCAGCCAGTTTGCGTGTGAAAATATTCCTGGGTCTGTCAAGTTCTCCATGAAAACATTCATTAATTTAAAAGCTCAGATTTTGCTGTGTGTTTCCCCTCACTCTTCTCTGGTTTCTGAAGTCCAGTCAGCTGAGATGAAACAAAGCCACAGGAGCCAGGCAACAAATCCTGCCAACTGAAGAGGCACAAAAAGAGCCGACATCTATGGGCAAGGCCTCAGCTGACTCCTGTATATCATAGTCAGGAAGCACTTGCCTGTATGCAGGACTTTGGAGGAATTGGGACAACTAAGGGACCACACTGTGAGCAGAAGGGAAAAAAAGGAGGGAATTTTGCCAGGTGGCTGCTTTGCAGGTAGTGATCTGGCCAGCTCACGGATGCTCTCAACCCAGGATTCCACATCTGCAAAACCCAGTCTAGGTTTGTGGACAAACTTAAATCATAGCTATCCTGATACCAAACTGATAACAGAACTGACTGGAAGCTGGGAGGAGGAAAGAAGAGTTAAACGCCTATAAAAGTAATTTTCTCTTTTATTTGTTATCTTGCTTGTAATGATCACACCATGTTTCCTATCTATTTTTACAATAAGATGTATGCTGGTATCAAGAGGCCTCTGGATGAGTTATTATTAACGATGTCTTCTTATTATGGAGGGTGATTTATTATCAGAATGATTCTATTTGTACTGGGTATGTTGTTCTGTTGCCAGCACAAAGCTCTTACCATCTTCAGAGCAAAAGGTCATGTTCTTGCCCAGCTCTGCAACGCTGAGCCAGTGGGTCCGCAGATTACACACACACCCAGGGCAAAAAGGCAAAGACCAAAAAGAAGAGTGGCCCTAGTGCACCCCCAGCATTGCAACTGCTCCATAGCCATGGGGTGCACAGGCACTGCTTCTGCTGCTGCGGGACTTCGCTCTTCCTTACCCTCTGCATACATTCCTTGTATGTAATGAGGTCCCCTTTTAAGGATCTGTATACATCTCAAAAAAACATAGCTCCTTTAATCTTTACTTTGCATTATCAGTCAACAGGTGTTTAACCTTAGGAAACTGAAAACACTTTTCTACTCTGGCCTGAAGTCCGTGTACTCCAAGGCTCACGGACACTTCCTAGCTATAATAAGGGACCACCTGGAGTGTGGCAACAGGTTTGAAGGGCACAGGAGACTTTTAGCACCCATTTCTTTGCTGAGACTGAAGGCAGCAGCAGGTGCAGGTACTCAGCTTTCCGAGCAGAGAATCACAGGATGTAACATGCAGGAGAGAGACTTCTCCTGCAGAGTTGTCCCGCAGTTTGGTATGGACTGAACTGGCTCCTCCGAAGCGGCAGTGAGCACCAAGGTGTCACCTGCTCCTTCGCTGCGGGGCGACGGCAGTGGGAGTCCGACGGAGGTGGGGCGGTGCAGGTGGCCGCGCACCCTGCGCTCACCCTGCGTTCACCCTGCGCGCACCCTGCGCGTTCGGCGCCCTCCCTCTAGCGGCTGAGCCCCGCCGGCGCCGCTGCTCCCCCCGGTCAGGGACCCCTCCGGGCCCTGTGCACACAGAGTTGTTTTTCCATACTCAGCCCCGCAAGACTTAAACCCGCGTTCACCGCAGGCCTTTCCCCAGGCCGAGGGGCCTTCCCGTCAGCCGGCCCCTTCGCACAATCCAGGCTGCATCATTTGTGCTGTCTGAGGTTTTAATACCTCCCTTTCTGGGTCTTGTTCACTTCCCTTAGCTCTCACTGGGAGACACTGCTAGGTCCTTGTTAAGTTGTAGCACTAATGACGGCAGAGGTGGAAAACCCGCCTGGTTTCACCATATGCAAGCAGAACCCAGAGCCATGTGTAGCTGTGTATTTGACATTAGTGAAGGCCCGCCTTCCACACCCAAAAAAGCAGCAGAACTAAACAAGACTCCAAGGAGATTTCAAGCAGAAAAATGGGAGAAATCTTAAGGCTGTTCGCTACACATGCTTTACTTAGTGCCCAGAAAAACAAAGAGGCCCAAGCAGTAAAGTTCCACTGCTCCAAGCAGTCATACATCAGCTGGAAAAGAGCCTTGGGTATGAGGCAGGAGGAGGTGGGATTTTGGTGCCACAAGATGTCAAAAACTGAACAAAACAGAGAAAGGAGATTAACTGGACCACAGGATGCTCAGAGATGGAATCACTAAAGATGAGGCATTTTTGTTTCTATATTAAACCTTAGAGGTGGAATCATTTCCTGCAGAGTAGGAATTAGGGAAATGCCTAACAGAGATTTTTTACACCACAGCCTCCTGCAGGGAGATGTTCTCCCTCTATCATACCACTATGCAGCACTGGACACAGGGAGAGAGCCTGAGCCGACAGCGATCAGTACAGGAATGCTGTAAGATGACAGCAGCTATTATGCAGGATGGGAAATGCCAGGCACCATTACAGGTTGCTAAAAGTACCCATAGAAAGAGTCATGTCTGATTAAAGCCCGTCTGAGGAATGTGTCTAAGGTTCCCGGGACAGAAAGTAGAATAAAATTAATACACATGTAAAGCATCTCAACAGAGGCGTCTGCTAGCCATGGCCAAGCTATTGGGCAAGGGACACTTTTCCAGACAGGTCTGGGATGGGCCCCAAGCAGGATGCAGAGAGCAGCTTGGCACTGGAGAGCAGTGCAGCGGAGCCCTGTGTCCAGCAGCAAGGCCTGAGAAAGGTTTGAGGATCAACTTATGAACCCGTGCCATGGGTGGAGGCCACAAGGGTGCAAGAGTATAGCCCTGCCTTTGGTGAAAGAAACAGGGGATAGAGAAGAGGAAAACTAGAATACTCTGGCTGGAACTGTGGGTTGTGTCTGCTGCTAAATAGTGCAGCCGTTTGGAAGAAAAGAGCAAGAGGCATCTGAGGCCTTGCAAACTCACCTCACATGTGAGTTGAAGGACAAGTGAGCTGCTGTTTGACTCTGCCTCTAGTTGCTACCCCTTGATAACAGGACCCAAGAGGGACAAGAGGAACAAACATAGCAAGCCTCATATGAAGGGATGGATTTTAGGGACATTTTTATTTCTTGTCTGAGCTTGGAAAGGTCCCATGAAGTCAGAGGGGGTATGATGCAAAAAGTGGGTGAAAAAACAGGAGTACTGAAAGAAAGAAGTGAGAGGTAGGGAGGAGCACCCTCACAGCACTCAATGTTGGAAGAGATCACGGCCAAACTCTGGCTTCGCATCTCAGTGCTGTTTTTGCAATGTGTAGAAATATTAGTTTTTAATTAATTTTCTTTCTGCAGTTGTTGGAAGGGGAGGAGGGAGAGGGATCACCATCAAAAAAGAAATACAAATAACTGTTTTAACAGGAAACTTTTGCTGCTGTAATTTATTGGAAGGCAAAATGAGCTCCGATTACATTATCCACCCGCACTGTGCCGGCAACGCGTACTTCGGATATTGCGCTATAATCCAATGACTGCTCCTGAATTATTAACACCAAGTTGTTATTAGAAGAAGTTGCCTGGCTTATTTCCGCCATCCCCCCACCCCCCACTCCCTTTATTAAGTTTCAATTGATTCCCCACACCTCCTCCTGCCCCCCAAAAATGAGCCCTCGCCTCCCC
>NW_010169577.1:0-8079 GCF_000695765.1 Mesitornis unicolor
CGGGCCGAGGCTGGCGATCGCCCCCTGACCTGGCCGCAGAGTTTGAGGCAGTGAGGCTGCACGGGGATGTGGCCGAGCACCGGTGGTGCCTGCAGCCTTAGTAATCCTCGCCCAAATGTGGCGGAGAGGCCCTTGGCGGCCCAGCATCGACAGCACGGCGGTCCTCGCTTCAGCTTTCCACAGGGACAGCGGGCACTTGTGTGGCAGAACCAGTAACGTGTAACGCTCGCCCTCCGTGCCACGCTCCCTGTCCTGCGTGGTCCTCTGCCCTGCACCGAGCATATGTTACCAGCCACATGGATGTGAGATTCATCTGAGAATTTGTGTGGCTCGCAGGCTGATAACGGACAAAGCGACAGTGTGAGGCCAGCAGCTTTTGGGTGTCTGCGTGGCGATTGTGCTGACGGGTGTTGGAAAAGCCCTGCGGAAATGTAGTCTAAGTTTTTTTGGAAAAGCTCCTTTCTCCTGCAGGAATCAAACACGACATGAAAGCGTGCTGTGTACACTGACCCGACGTATTAATGTTTGCGAGGGTTTGAATATATGCAGCATGAGACCTTTACATTTTTTTAAGAAGAAAACACGTGGCATTTATTCTTACAGTTAGGAAGCACTGATTTTTGTATGGCACTATGTCCAGGTGGAACTCTGACTTCCGGTCAGCAATGGACAGATTATTTTTTTTTTTAAAAAGTCAGTTATAGTAGTAATAACAATAGAAACTGAAGTGTATTCGTTTTTCCCAATAAAAGAGCAATGTTTGTGGTTCACAATAGTTTTAGATATCCAACACTCCAAGGGTGTTGCGGAGTTTAGTTCATGTCTTCCTGAGCTTTTTTCCATTATGGTATGGTTGATTTTGGCATCTTCCCATTGCTTACCTACTCTTCTTTCATTTTTTGCCCTCATTTTTCTTGATGTCAGAATTACGTTAAATAACTGTGAAATAATATTTCTTATGTCTGAATAAAATGGTTGGGTAAAGTACAAGTGTATTTTAGAAAATTAAATTTTATACATCTTTCTAAGAAATAATTTTAAATTAGGCCACACATTTTTGTTGTTAAGATGTGAGAAAAGTATTCTAAATGCCCCAGCATCTTGCTTGTTGTAAGCAGAGGTGGGTTAGTCAGTGCCTGAATAATACAAAAATAACAGCATAAACATATTCTGCAATTAATGCATTCTACTTCATTTTTTTTTTTAATTTTCACTGCTAAGAAAGCAGAGATGGCCATCCATCCACTGGAAATCAGTGCATGTCCGGTGTCACAGGTCAGGACACTGATAAGTGAAGGCACACAAATTTCCTTAGTCGCATTTGAAAAGGCTGGCCTAATTTTTAGACAGAGCTTCCTCCAATCGTTTGTAGATTGTGACGTGCTTTGCAGTTGTAGGTAAGCAGCATCTTTTCAGTATGCATAAGCAGTTGCCGGTAAGAGTAAGAGGCCTAAGCCAGACAGTTAAAACTTATATGGTATAGTTTCTTACTTCTCAGTATTAGTGCCTTGTTTCTTGGATTCTTTTACTCATAGTAATAATATTACACTACGGAGCCTCACATACCTCCTTATTGCTAAAATTCTGACTAGGTAATTACTGAGCAATGTAAGTGATGTAGATGCTTGATAGTATATATGAAGTTCATTTTAAAGGATGCTTCAATTTCTTGTTAACAGGGCTCTCTGTTACACTTGATGCCTTTACTGGTCGTTTCAGAGTAGAGGTCAAGATAGGGACACCTTGCATGTTACGTAGTTGTTTACAGCTACGCAAAATGGATATACAGTGCTACTAATTAGAACAATCGCGTTTTGTGTCCACTTTGTGCAGTTACAAATGGCTTCATGAGTTGCAAGGCAGTCACCTATTAGGCCTGTAGAAGCAGAAGTATTTTGTCACCCTTTAAGAGAGATGAGTAAGCTAAGGTATGCCTGGTATGGTCAGAAAATAAAATGCTTGAGTTTCCACTGCCTTTGATTTATTGTGTCTATAGTGAAAGAGAGGACTGTATTTTCATGGGCTATCAATCCAGGACCTTCTGCAAACACTGAGGTCATTAAGGGTAGAAGGAGAAGACAGTAAATATTTCTGGGTTTCCATTTCTCTACGTATGATTTTAAGCAAATTAATCCCTTTGCATGCCCACTAGGAGATATTTCTGGCTTCAGTCAGTCGCTGTTATCAAGAGTTATAAGGTGCTAGCCAAAGTCTGTGAGGAATTTTTCAAGGAACAGTGAGTGCTGAAACTTTTAAAATTGCTTGCTGATTATTAGGTGTTTTAAAGCTACACACAAGTTGCATTTCCAGATTTTTCCGCAGAAACTTGTATCATCAGATGGCACTTTTATGTCACGTCTGTGTAACTGGTATTAGTTTCTACAAGAATGATGCCCCAACCGTAAAGTGTAGACAGCTCACAGGTACAGCCAGCGCTCTGCTGAAGTCATTGTAGTTCAGCACAGATACAGCAGTCTGCTCAGAGGCAGGTGCAGCAGGATTTATTGCTACAAAGTTGTATATTTGTGGCACTCCTTTGAGTTAATTTGGGTTTGCCTGTTTTGCACTCAACTGACAATGGAGCATCTCCTTCCCAACCACATGTCCCCTCTTGATTAATCCATGACAAGCTATAAATGACACAAGTAGCCGTGTGTCTAAGATCTGTCAAAAGGGAAAAAAATATTTCTTAAGAAAACTTTGTTGCTATTTAAAAATAGCAGGCAAAATAACAGTGTTGATATAAATAATAGTAATCAGGCTTTGTTCTGTTCCCTTCCTTTGGGGCCTGCCGTGGAGCTCACTGACGTTGCAGAGGAGCCTGAGTTTGGTCCTTGATTACCATTTTCCCTCCTCCTCCTGCCCACGGCGGAAGCTACCTGCTGCCTGTGGAGCCGGGCTGACCGCTGGTAGCTCTTCCAGGCTGAGACAGACACATGCCTCCATGGCTGTTTTAAATGTATTCAGATAATAAAAAGGAAGCCTGGACTAGCCAGCTGCAGCCTGAGCCTGCAGGCCCTGGATCCCTTTGAGCTGCTACCATGGCTGACTACAAGTGACGGTTGTCATGTGAGCAGAGAAGGAAGGCCATAAGGCAACTCTGGGAGCATATGCTTTATCTGCGTTAAGCTTTGCACACAGCCTGGGGAGAAGCATGGGGAAGAAAGGGTGAGGCAGATGCAGCCTTATGGGGCCTGTCCCACCTCTGTTGCTTTTTTCCTGTGGCTTGTGCCCACCCACAGTCCTTGGAATAGCGTGGCATCCTCCAGGTTAAAAAACACTGGAGCAGGACAATGCATTAGTGGGCCTATTTTCCTCCCCAATGCACTTGTATAATGTGGTAACATTAATAGCAATTTATGTGCAAGCACTGAAGGGAGGAGGCATTTTGGCTGAACTAAAGCTGCAGAATATCCACTTTAGAGTAGGAAGAGAGCTACAGGATCAGTGCAGGACAGCCATTCTTCAAGAACTGCACTTCTAGGAAGTTATTGTTCCCACCTCAGCCCCTTTTAGGAACACTTTCAGTTTCTTGAGAACTCAGTAGAAGTTTGTAGAAGTCAAAGAAAGGGCCAACTTGTTCTGTTGGTTTCTCTGTAGGAGGGCACAGTTAAACTCTGACTGTATTTCTTTGCTCCTGTTCCTTACAGCTAGTATTTCACAGCATTAAAATAATAATGATATTTTCTTCTTAAAAATTTTGAGATGCTGCTTCTGAATGTTCTCTTTCTATACCTGTGCATCTAATTCCCAGTGCCTCCTATTAGCTCTTTTTCTTATTTTTTGTGCCTCTTTTTACTAGCAGAGCATTAACAACTGCAACCCTCTGACAGAACCAGCCACTAAGAGCATTTGATCCTACAAGCAACCTCTGGCCTAAGTTGCTAGCAGTTTCATTTGACAAGTTAGACAAGAGAGTAGGAAGGGGAACAGACAGGTGAAATGACTTGCCAGCAGTCTCACAATGTGGAAGCCGCAGTGTCAGGAATCAAACCTGGGCTTCTAACTTGCAGTGCGTTGCTCCGTACATTTCTTTGTTGCTCTGAGATTTCTCTTGCATAGTGTCTTCCTTTTATGGAGAAATATTATTATACCATGAGGAGCTGTTCATTTTATCCAGTTTCAGAAGAATTGAGTAATAGGTTAGCCAGAGCATCCAGATCCATTTGAGTCTATCACCTCTATAAAAACTGCTTCTGATTCTGCAAGGCATTTAGGTGAATGTTAAACTAGTGTATATTAACTACTTAATATATGTGAATACACTACTGTGTGAGTATGCTACTACATATAATGTATGTGAATATACTACTTAGTGTATGTGAAATATGCAATGTCTGCAATAATGAAGCAATTGCCTGCTAAACTTTAACTTAGTAGATTTTCCTTGTCCTTATACAAGTATAGTAGATTACAAAATACATGTAACTCAGGTCAGACCTGAGCTTTTGTAGCCCATTGAGTTAGTCTAGTGCACGCAAATGAGTTTCCACAGCCAGCGACACACAAGAGAGCAGTGGGTCTACTATCCACATCCAGTAACTTGGGATTCCTGACAAAAGTCCCCATTAAAAGCTGGGCCAAAGGAGAGCAGCCTTCCCACAACTCCACACTTATGTTTTTCACAGTTACTGCTTTAACTCCCATGTCAACTGCAATAATATTTAACTGCTTTAAGCATAAAATGTAATTGGAACTCATTTTTCAATTTTAGATTGTTTGCCCCTTATTACTTTTCACAGCTATCAAGTAGCTCTCTCCCTCCTCCACCCAAGGGCCTCTTATTCCTACCTCTGTTTCTGGTATTATTCAAACATTTATTTGTTTATTTGCTTGTTTTCCCTCTTCTATAAATGTTCATCGTGCTTTAAAAAAAGTACAACTCCATTCTAGTGTCCTCCTCCAACCTCCTATATACCACCACAGACTTCAGAGCTGCCTCGCAAATATGTATTTTCTTCTGTCTAGAAGAACAAGGACAATCAAGGAGCAAAAAGGTTTTAGCCGCTAAGTCCACTGCTTAACTGAGGAGGATGTCATTGAGTCTGTGCCTGACAAGTGGCAAGTCCCTGCAGTGACTCAAGTGAAAGAGCAGCACCCATTAGGTCTGAGCCTGAATTCTTACAGCCTGGTAAGCTTCCCAGACACATGTCTCATGGACCCACTGCCACGCCTGTAGTTTTGTCCATTCTGAAACCGCAGCACGCTTCTTTGGCCGCACAGTGCTGTTACCATTTGCAAAATAAACAAAGCAAGTGACCATTTGACCCTAAATAACAAGAACATGCGTTAGTCACTGAACTACTCAAAGACACGGTATTTGACTCTTAACTCGTTGTATCTGGGGAAATACAGAGCACTGCAGATTTAATATTAGTGATCTTGTTCATCACTGCAAGGGAGCAGAGATCAGAATTTTGTTCCCTCAGGTGGCAGTCATGTGGGGACACAGTGAAGGAGTCCTGGCTCAGCTCCTGGCAAAGAGGGAATAAGCAGCCAATCCAGTGGAGCCCAGAGGCAGAGGACCACATCTAGCCTTCCTTTTCTGAGGAATAGCTCTTGGAATGAAAATGATCAGCTTTGAAGAACGATGTAGGGTGGGGAACAAAAGTGCATGGATCTTGAGGCCTTGCAGGAGGAAAAAAAAAAAAACGGGAAGAAGAAAACAATCCATGACTTGGACTAGTGCAGCTCACTATAAATATTCTTGCAGGAGCAAGGCTGTGCACTGCTTCAGTGCATCCAGGTGAAAGGCCTCACGAGAGGA
This sequence comes from Mesitornis unicolor, assembly GCF_000695765.1. Taxonomy (NCBI): domain Eukaryota; kingdom Metazoa; phylum Chordata; class Aves; order Mesitornithiformes; family Mesitornithidae; genus Mesitornis; species Mesitornis unicolor. The sequence goes on from NW_010169577.1 coordinate 5,768, forward strand.
AATTAAATCAGAACATTGCATTGTTTCTGACCCACTGGGTTAAAATGGAGAAGAAGGTGAAACTTAAGAAGGGCACTTTTTCCTGCTCCTCCCTGCTCCAGCACGAGAATCATTGGCAGGCCAGCTTGTAAGAACTAGCCCTTTTAAAAATATACAGTGTGCCTGCCTGCATGCCCTCTTAATGTGGCTTTTCCCTGAAGTGGCAGGTTCTCATAGCTTTCCCCAGTGCCAGTGCTGTAGCAAGGAAGATGTTTTACTCCGTAAAGTAGGCAAATTCCACACTGGAGTCTGCCTGCCAACCCTGCTTGTTTTAGCCCTCAAACATCCATGACGGGTGTGTATTTCCCTTATTCTGAGAGTCTGCTGCTCTCATTGAAGCACTCATTTGTATTGAGATCTCTGCATCACTAGAAGTTACAGCCCTCTCTGGTTGTAGTAATAACAATTTTATAAAAGGTAAGTGGTGAAGTTGATCCATATTTTAAGTTTTAACTTTATCAGCAAAAAATAGTTTTGATAATACTGGGCCATTTCTTTCAAATAATGGGTTTTGTCAATAACTGGTTTGGGGAACTATACGTATGTGGAAGAAAGGGCAAGTATAAGTACCTGTATTTGCATACAAAAGTTTAAATTTTCAAATGCTTTCTAAATTAAACATTTTCATGTTTCAATTTAAAAAAAAATCTTTAAAATTATCAAACCTAAAACATAGCATTTTTATTGCACTTTCCTGGCCTTCAATGTCATTTTGCATCAACACAATTTTTTGGAAATTAATCAATCCAGGTTAACACAAGTGATCTGTTGCCCTTTTTTTAAAAAAAAATTCCAGCAATTTGAAAAATGGGTGGTTTGCAGAGCCTTGTCTGCATTTTTTTTTTCTAATGGAAGTTGTAGAAGGCATGCAAAGATCTATGGTGAGATTTATCGTCTGTGATAAACTGGGTGTTCATAAAGAAACCTTAAATCTGTGACTCTGTTGTTGAAGTCTTACTGAGAAGAACTCGAGTCATGCATGCTCAGCAGTGCTCAGATTAAGTTAATAATTATTTCCCCTTCATTCTTAAATTTCCAGGCTGACTTGCTGCACTCCACTTTTCCTGCATATACAAAAAACTCATATTGAAAAGTACTAGAGATCTGACATCCAAACCTAGATCCCAGTCAAAGGGAGGTTTATATACTCATCTATAGACTTTGAGGGAATTGTTGATGCACATACGTTTAAGCCTGTGAATGATCTTGGCTCCTCCAAGAAGACTTGCCAGGAAACAAATGACTATGGCTTCAAAAGTCTGTTGCTTCTCTGTCTCCCTTGTGAAGCTGGAGCTTTGTGTTGAGATGCATTTCTTGTTCCAAAATTTTACAGTCAGTGAGTGAAATCCTGACAGCATGAAAAGCAGCGATGGAGGTCTTGTTGACTACAGTGGAATATTCTCCTGCTGTCATCAGTTTATAAGTACTTGTCAGGGTCTCTTATTTTGCAATACAGATGAAAACAGCTAGACTGAAGACCCAGTCTGAGATTTCTTAGTCAACCAGTGCTGCATCCCAAATTTTTGTTACTGGAAAGAACTGAGGGAATTGGTTGGTGTAACCACACTTGCTTGTATAACTTTTAAGTTTATGATTACTTTTTTTCTTTGTGCTTCTGAGTGGGTACATGAAGTACTGAATGGCAAAGAAAAATTGCCTTTCACTGGCATGTCTGCATCAAAGCCAGTCTTCAAATACTTAAGTAACAAGAAAATACTCCCGGTATTCATACTTTTGGGGTACAAAGCCTTTTTTATCCAAGGATGAAATGTTGTGTATGATGTTTGATAATGGGGGCGGAGCTAGTGTTTCCACCTTGCTCACTCAGCTCCTCTTTGCCTGCTGCTGCACCAGAGGCCCGTTGCGATAAATACAGGTTGTAAAAGCAAATGAGGAAGCAGACACATAAATCCAGGACCTCACCCTCCAAGTGTATGGAGATAGCAGAATGCGGCCCTAAGAATTTTTGGGGAAAATCTGGCAGATGCCATGGTGGAACAGCAGATAGGTTGAGTATCTCCAGCAGCTGAAGAGACAGGTAATGGCAATATCTCTGTGTGCATATGTGCAAACAGTAACAACAGTGTGCAAGTATATATATTGAGCTTTCTACAGAAAATTGCTGACACAGAGGGCTCATAGCAACCTTGCAAAGGGATTCAGCTTTAGCTTTAGTGGGCTGTGAGGGAACCTAATGATCTCAACAAGCCCTTGCAGGCTTTAGTCACTGAAAAGATACCTAAGCCTCCTTCTGGTTCAGTAGATCCTGGTTC
>NW_010169577.1:8110-22024 GCF_000695765.1 Mesitornis unicolor
TCCAGTCCCATATCCATTCTTTTACCTGTGGTGCTTATATGTAGGTTACTGTACTGCCTCTGAATTGTAGGTGTTGTGTGTTCACCTCATCTCCAAGTGGTGAGAAAGCAGAAATCATTATGTCTGGTTTACAGGTAGAAAACTGAGGCAGAAAGAGGAATAGTGCCTCTTTCCAAGCTACATTGAAAGATTGAGACGGACAGGAGATTAAACTGAGCTTTCCCCAGCCTGAAGTTACAGATGTACAACCAGAACATCCCTGTGCCTATGGGCACCCTGTGAACTGTCTCAGGGATCGCCCAAAGCTGGCCATCATTACAGAATGAGTTCTGGTTTTTTAATGCTCACACGACTTTCAGTTTTCTGGCCTATTTTCACAGCTGTCATATACCTGAATCCATGCTCAAACTGGCATTCAGTCCTGTATGTTCACATTCATGGTTTGGTCCTGCACCAGTGCAGTTGAAAACAATTTTTTTATATGTACTTTTAAGGCACTCTGTGCATGCATTATTTCATGAATAATCATGAAATAAGATGCTGAATTGCCAAAAAAAAGTTCAGTCTCTTCCTGATTGCCCTCACAAACTGATACACAAAATTAGGAATGCTGTGTGAACCCATTCTAAGAAGAGTCCTGTATCAAACCCTGTCAAAGCTAATGGAAAGGATCACATTCATGTCAATCAGTGTGGAGTCCTTCTCAAAGCTCTGCTCTTCTGATGGGATTGGTATAATTTAAAGCTCGTTGTCATTGGATCCACACATGCAGGTGTAACAGGTATGTGTGGATGAGTGGAGGAGAAACTGTGACCATGCACCCTCTTCTGTTTCCTTTCCTTACATATAGAGTGTTAACTGATGTGGGAAGTGTCATTTCCTTAAGGACAAATCCTCCTAGTCTTTCACATTATAGTTGACAGGAACCCCTTCACCTTCCGATTTCAAATGAAAACATTTCATTAGAAATTTTTCACATTTCTTGTGCAACATATATGAAGCAGAATGTCAATATTCACTGAATTGTCTGCATTTACTATAAAAATAATTTTAAAAAAGTTTAAGTGGAAATGACATTTCGCCATGGACGTTCTCGTAAAAACAATCAAACAAGCAAACAAACAAAAACCGAATAAAACCCAACCAGCTTCATGGCAAAAGGAAAATTGTATGGGTAAAAATATTCGCTTGCTTGATTCCACATGCAGCTCTCCTTTTCAAGAAATGGAAATGCTTCATTGTGGAGGCCTCTAACTGCATACAGGCACAACCTGACTACATGAGGCTAGATTGTGGAGCTGTAATATATGTTGGCAGGCACTTTCTGAGCAGGTACAATGGCCTAAGTAAATGCCCACCAACACAAATAAGGTCTCCATAGTTCCACCTGCCTGTTAATATACTTATAGAGTGAATACTGGAGTGAATACTAAGCTTCATTATACACACAAGTTTGCAAGCATAAACAGCTAAATATATGAAAATGGGGTAAGCATGCAAGTTTGAATACAGGTTAGTGCCAGAGATAAGTTCACTTACACTAAGTGTACATTCACACAGTATGTTTGTACATCCCATGCACACAGGGATGAACATGCCCAAAATACAACAGTTTTTCCTAAATGAGAGCCTTTTAGCATAAGAAATGGCATAGGTAATACAACATATATTGCTATAGATTTGAACATTTAATTGACAAGCCCATTTCTAGAGTGTTTTATCCTGTTTCTGAACTGGAGCATAGAAAACAAATTAAGGACACCGTTAAGATACAGTGTACACAAACACGAAACGTGGACTGAAACTATTGGATATCAATTGTGATTGGAAAAAATTACTGGGAGCTAAGACAAGAATCACTTTATCTGCTAGTTCAGTAATTCAAGATGTTTTACAATACTGAATTCTCTGAGTGAAGTATTGCCAATCCAAACGAGCTAGGAGCAATGGCCTCAAAATGGTGCTAGATGGAAGAGCCTGGTTTCACAGGTGCCTGACTGAGCTGCTTTGAACATTGGCACCTCTAAATCATTCAACAGCTAGACACAGCATGTGTCTGGGAGGCTATGAATTTGCACGGCTCTTACTAGCGGGATGTGTAGAGAACAGGCATCTCTCCTTCAATGCTCAGGTTAGGTCTAATCTGTCTGTAGTCCTCTAGGAAGGTATCTTCTAGGAAAATGAGAGCACAAGGATGCCACCATAAACTGAAACTGGTTATTGACGTAGGTGGATCTGCATTAGGGATTTTTCATAGTTCTTTTATCAGTGTTGCCGTTGTATCAACTTGGTTTGATTTCTGATTATAAGCATTGACCCCTGAGGGAAGAACACTTGCTGACTGTTTTTGTGTTGTGTTTTCTGCTGAGATGTTCCGTCACCACAGGAAAGGCTGTAATGCCCCTTGTCCTCCTAGACACATTCAAGTGGGAATATGGGGTTTAATGTATTTTCTCCACCACCTTTGCTTCTCTATCTTTTCTCTGCATTGGCTTTTCACTCTGCTCACACTCAGATGTGTATTGTCCCTGTTGTTTTCCCCACTAATTATTTTGCTGCTTTTCTTATTTCAGAACCTCTCCTTCTGTTAAGCATAACGTCAGTAGCACTTTTAATCAAGGAAAAATGAGTTGGTTCACTTCCATACTCCTTTATGTTTTAGAGCCAGTAATAGATATAGAATCTTTCCCCAGAAGTAGTTTTTATGTGATTGACTGTAGTGATTTGATGAAAGGGCGCAAATACTTTTAGGCATTTTCCAGTTACTATGAATAATAATTAATGTGCTTTCTCAAAGGGTTTGATTTTGGCTAATCTGTAACACCAAGAAAATTGTGTGGTTGCTACCTTACCTGTTAAGACCATAAGCATCTTCTGTTAAGATGTTCAGCATTTTCCCAAGTAAAGACCCAGCTGGTGAAATCTTGGTGCTGTTTTTATTAGAACACCAACTATTAATTAAAATATTGGTTTGAGCTCTTTCATTCTCCAGCTTTGTTCAGAGCATTTACAGTGACACTGAGGTAAGTCCAGAGTGTGATTTTTGTCAGGTTGTCGTCCCCACACTGAGGTCTGTAGAGGTAGCCTGCTTTCTTGTGGCAGTCACCAAGTGCATATGTTCCCACTGGAACACATGCACTTTTTTTTTGTCTTTTTTTGCAAAACTTCCGTGTTCTTGGAGAAATTTTGTGGATTGCTAGCTAGTCAGTTTTCACTCTGAATAGGTGTGTGTGTACATGTACATGTGAAATGAAGAGGTTAATAGTACCCTAAAAAATTCAAAGGTTTCAATATGGCAAATGTCCTGGTCCACTTTGGGACTCCTTTATGTATAGTGAAGTAGTATTTTAGCATAATAATAAGATAAATGTCAAATTCTTCAAGTGAATTAACTTTTAGAAGCCCTCATTTTCTCACTATCTGTGTATGCAGAGATAATACAACAAGGATGCTATCATAGATTGTTTCAGCATTCACCCTTTTCCAGCACATGGTGCTTGATGACAGCATCTTGATGATCCTTGTCCTCCATATTAAGTTCTCTGAAAGGCTGTTAGGAAACAGTTGTTGTGCTGGGGACTGATGAAGCCATAAGGTGCTGCTGTATCTTCATTTCAACCAGAGATTTTATGAAGGTATTAAAGGGTTATTTCTTATCTCCGACTAAATCCAAGGTTTCATTCCCCAGAGCCATCAAACTAACACCTTTCTTTAGTGTAATGCATACATGCCTTTACAAATATTTTTAAAACAGTCATCCATCATGTGTTGTAACAGAAAACTAATCATTAAGAAGCAGACTTCCTTGCTTATTCTCCCAGGGTGGAATTCAACTATGCAGAGGAACAAAACAAGGTTTATGTACCATCCAAGTCCCTCATAGTCCTATTTGTGCTGACTCTTTACACACGGGTAAACTCTACCACAAAGAAACAATTTCTGGGTGATGTCTGAGTGCCACAATCAATTAAATTTTGTCTGTAGGACCCCTGTCAGTATTGTGTGTGGATGATGGAAGAGATGCCAAGTGGAGTTTTATGCCCAGTGGGCCTGGCTCATGCCCAGCTGAAGTCAGTGGAACTTTTGCCACTCCTTCCAAAATCAACAGGATGGCTCCTCCACTCACTCTCTATTTCTCCTGCTAAACCACAGTTTTCTGATATTTTCAGGCACTTGTGCTCATCAGCTTGGAATCCACACAAGGTTGGGTTTCATAACAAAAGGTGGCCCTGATTCTTTTAAATCTGAGTAGACAGAAGAGAGCAAGATGAGTAATTCCCCCTCCCCCCCCCCCCCCACTAATCTTGATGGGATGCTGCTGGTTTGCCAAAGATTACTTGAGTTTTCCCTGGCTAAGGTGTGAGGGAAGACTGAAGCAGTTTGACCCAAACTGGGGTGTTGTTTTCATAGGTTTTCTACTCAATTCACTGGAAAGGACAAAATGCATGTGCCACTCCTTCAACTGTTTGCATTTTATCATTGAGTGTCACCTACTTAAACATACTTTGTATTATCCTCAGTAAATGGTCTCTTTTAGTCCAAAGCAATCTGTTGTTCCAGAAAAGTTCCCGTCTCCTCCTACAGAGCTTACAGCACCTTGCAGGCCTGACACAGAGCCTTTGAAGTAAATGTAAAGTCTCTTAATGGCCTCAAAGGTTTAGATAGTGAGCCCTGTGGACTGCACAAGACAGGTAACACCATCAAAAGCACCTAATAACCACTGACAGTCAGTGGGTCTTAGTCTTCAAATCACTTGGATGACTCTGAAAATATTTATCCCAGGGCTGGCTATACCTTCTCAGCAGTACAGAGCACATGAATGGTACTCAATGAATAATATAAAAATTCTTCTATGTACAAAAATCTCTCTGTTCAGGAAAATGATCATTTTATGCTCTTGTGTCAATCTCTTTGTAAGCATCCCTTTGGCTATAGTATTTCCTTAAAGTATGAATATGTACTATGTGTCAAAATAAAATATTTATTGAATACATTTACCTTTTGTCTGTTGAGTTATGAGTGGATTCTGAAGTGCTTCTTTGCTGCATCTGTTGGGGCCATTTTATGTTCTCTCTTGGCTGGAGACAATGAAAACTCAATGCCTCACAATTCTCCAAAAAGAAATGTTTGAAGAGAATTTGAATTAAAATTTGGCACCAACATTCACTGTTGCTGGCACTCCAGGACCAAACACAGGACCACTTAAGTCCTCAGGGTAGGGACAGTTGTCTCTACCAGAGCCAGTCCCAAGTTGCAGGTGGGCTGAAACTAAACAGTACTGTAGACTGATGGGTGCAACTTGACCAAGGATGCTTGAGGGGAACTATGGCTTTCCTGATGTCCCTGGAGAGTGCAAAGCCCAGGGCTTGATTTCTTTTCTTCTCTCTTTCTTGCAGTAATCCAAGGAGGAGAAGTGTGAGCCAGTGGAGGATTTAGTCTTTCATACCATGGCCTACATCACAGAGATGCTAAAATGGGTTTTGTACATGACCTTGACATTACTGAAGGAATGTACCACTACAATCTCTGAGAAGAAAAGGAAATGTACCTTTCCCAACCTCCAGGGAGTCTGCATGATAGCGAAGAAATTGAATAAATTTCTGGCACCAGTAGAATTTCAAAAAAATAGCCTTGGGTCCAGACAGATGATCCTTCCTGTAGGAGAAATGTACTCCTAGCCAAAGGAGCAAGATGGTGTTCAGATATTGACAACAGCAGATACTTATATTGGGTTTACTGATGGAAAGTGAAACAGTTGAGAGGTCATCAGAGGGCACCTTCTCAGAACCTCGTTGTTCATTTGAGCACCACCGAGGTGGAGGTGGGCATTGGAAGCTCAGGCCTTAGCCTTGTGTGAGACTCCCTCTTGAGACACCAGGCACTGCCACTACTGCCCTGTTCTGTGACTGCTTCACAAGGTGTCTGCAGCCCTTACTCCATTTCTTTTCCCGAGTATCTTTTAGAAGAAACAGCCTTGAGGCATCTTAAGCCTCTTGCAAGAGGTGAAGGACAAACAAAGCCACTGTGATCCAGTTATGTGCTTTAATTCAGAGACAAAAGCACCTTTTTTGAGCTCCCCTCACTGTCTATAAACAATATCAGAGTAGACTGTCTTTTAGCAGAGGTACTTAGGTGCCTGAAGTTAGGTAGTGTCACAATTCCACTTAGCTTTGCTGTATGAGAATCTAGAAGAACAGAGAACCTAAAAAATGCTAATTTCCTATCCACCAGATTTATATTAAGCACCCAGGGATTCCTGCCTCAAATAATCATGTTTTTGCAGTTCAAACACATTCTTCAATCTGAATGAAAGACCTAATTTAACAACTATTTTATTTCTTCACCCTGTTATAATCATTGCAACCGTTAATATGATGCCATTATTACTAACCCAACACAGGAAACCAATTATTTTTACTGATTAACTCTTTACCTCCAGTGGGATAATAACTGCTAGGGAATAGGAATAAAGGTCTATCAAACCAAAGAGAAAAAATGATGACTGGTCCTTCAAATGCTAACTCTAATTTCTTAAAAAGCAAAGAAATATGAAGTCCTTCTTTTATCTTTGTGTCTTGTATCATACAGAAAGAGGTCTTGACACTCCTTGAAAGCAACTCAGAAGCTTCCACATGAAGTGTGTACTGAGAGCTGCAGCCGACACATAAAAAAAATCTTTAAAAACAATTCTGCAACCGTGGCTAGATCCTCTGGGATTGAATAAGGTAGGTTTTATTTATACCTCCCCTGTAAAGCTATGCACATGCACAATGTTTCCAGAGTTTGGCTATACCTTGATTGCTGCTTCTGAAGACAGCCCTTGCATGTGTTGTAAATGGGATTTAGCCAAGTTACAGGGGGGGAGCTTTAGCAGTTGCCTGTATGATCAGAACCAAAGACCTCAATTTTGAAAAGACTTAACATAGGTGCTTACTTAGCAGGCAGAAACCTATCCTATTGAAATAAATGCACCTCTGTGAATAGCGATGCATGTCCAGAAGCTTTCACAAGATGGATCTGAGTTTATGAAAATGTACTGGGAAATCTGTGTAATACCTCCGCAGTTTACTTCAATAAGAAAGCATGTTAAAAAGCCTATCTGTATTGCTCTAGAACCACACAGTAAGCAGTATTAAAAAATAACATTTTCTTGCAAAAATTTTCTGGTTGTTTTAGCAGATTTTGTTCTTTGACAGAAAATGTATTGATCTGATCGTGGGAAAGTGACTGTAGTGCTCAACAGAACAGTTCCTGCCATATAATTTTGATGTTCATAAGGTTGTGTAATATTTCATATGAAAAGCCTCTGTCAACTTCCACTGACTGTTGAATCTTAAAATGATTCATCCACACAAATATATTTTTCAGGAAAGCTTCTGTAGCAGGAGGCTGACCTCATTGCAAAATACAATTTAATTGAACATATGTTGATTTTAAAAGTATGTACGTATTTATATATACTTCTTTTCTTTTTTCTGATTTATTTTTGTGACTTATATGGAAATCCAATATTTAAAATATATGAAAAAGAAAATTCATTACAACTAAAAAATTTTGATGAATAAACTTTCAAAAGCATGTATTTCTGTTTTGTAACTTTTGAGGTTCACATATAAGAAAAGAAGTAATGAAAGTTAATATGTGAAATAGTCAAAGCTGTCGACATTTCTCAGTTCTGAACTAAGCAAACTTTATAGTTCCAGTAATCTCAGTCCAAGTTTGTATCTTCAGATTTTCATCTCAGTAAATCTGGATGTTGTTGCCAGTCAGTTTTCCCATATATCAGTGGAAAATCTGATTTCTACTCCTGTCTTTTACAATTCTTCTTGCTATTAATTTCACAGGAAGAACCATCCACAATAAACTAGGAGAGGAGAGACTGGTTCCATTGACTACAAATTAAGTTTTTCCAGTTAGTTCACGGAGCTGGGATTTCAATCTCAAAACTTAATTACAGGTAAGGATGGGCACGTTGAAGTCAAGGGTTAGCCATTGGCTTCAGAGAGGACACATTTCACTCTCATATGTTTGATTTCAGTACTGTTCTAAAATATTTGTGTGAATAGATGTATACAAAAACACACAGACACACAAACAGAAGTTCCTCTACTCATGTGTTAATATTGGAGAAAACATTCTAGGCTCAAAGTGAAGGTGCTCGAAGGTGTTTCTTTCTTTTTTTGAATAAAGAAATGACTTTCAATGAATGTTTATGTTTTGTCTCTCATCCAGATAGAAAATACTTCTTTTCATGAAAGACACAGGAGTTTTATCAGCTTGTCTCTGACTGTATTGTCAGGACCTCACTCTTGCATGATGTTATGTTTTCACAGAAACCTTTGATAGGAACTTAATATGGAAGCTTTAATTCATATCTTAGTCCTACAGCAGTCAGTATTTTACAAACCTAGGACCAAATTTCATAGTAAGTCTTACAGAAATCAGTGTGTTGCATAAAGCCACAATTTCTCAAGCATAAATACATTACTGTTTAAAAATGTTCCAACCTTTAAGCTAAGCTTACAGTTTTGTGACTTGTTGCATGTTCATATGTTGCAGTATTCAGCTTGAAAGCTGAGCAGACTGGAGGTGAGGACAATCCAAGTGAGACCAGTATGGAAAATTGTATCTACAGAAAATGAAAATCATGGAATAACCCAGATTGGAAGGGACCTTGAAAATATAAGGGGTTTTTTTTATGTCTGCTCTCAAAGAACAAAATAAGGCCCAACACAAGTATTGTATGTCACTAAGGTCTCTTGACAAGATTAAATTGGATTTAAAGTGGCATAGAGGCCTTGAAATGGTCTGACTGACTTCACCTTTGCTGACACTGGGGATTGAGCTATGGATCTTCAAAGTGAAACACCATAAACTTCTGCAAACCACGAAGACCTGAGAATTTTGACAGACATTTTTCCATGAAAAGGTTGTCGGTGGAGACAAGAAAAACATGCTGATATCAGTCAAAGCTTTATTGATACACAGTTAGAACAGTGCTTCTGCAGTAGCTGGATCAATCCAAAACCACCATATTTAAATGGATTCTAAGCAATAATCAGATGAAGAAAAGAAAGCTATCCCAATACTGACTGGGCCCTTCACTGTATCATTTTCATTGCCATTTAGAGCCCCTGATAAAGAATTTCAGTTCACAGACAAAATCTTTTCAAGAGAGCGATGCTAGAAATTAGAGACCTCAGAAGCACTGACCTAAATAAAAGCTACTCCTTCCCTAAATGTAAATTTTGAGGTTTCTTTGTGATTTAAGGGTTATTTCCCCCTCTCCCCATTCTAATTAGTGCCAAGAAAAAGTGCTGAGCTGCCCAAGAGAAAGGCTGTAGTTTTTTGCTGAGTCCGGTTGTTCCACTCAAACTGCAGTCTTTGGACATCGCCTGGTCCTGTTAGGTAGTTGTATGTTGTCTCGATAGAGCTATTGGGTCACTGATGCTGTTTTACTGTTTTCTTTTATTTTCAATTGCTAAATCACTTAAAAGAAGAAATGACATAATAGTATCCTACGATGACTATTCCAAGTGAGCAATTGCTGTAGTTGCCATAGGGATACTGAATGAATGCAGATGAGGTAGGAGATATCCAGAAGGCTTTATGAGCATGAGTTTCTCTTCAGCAGCCCAGTGTGGCCAAAAGAAGGGAGATTTCTGCACCTCCATTGTGCTGGGCTGCAGCTGCTGCATGGCCTACACTGAAATGTCCATCTGGCTGCCTGTGCACAGCTTCAGCTGGAGATGTGGGCACCATTGAAAGTGGAACTTGAGCTCTTAGGTGATTTTGGAAACATTACCACAAGTTCCCTAGGAGCAATGCTTAGAAACTGCCACTTACTGCAAAGACTAAAATACCACTAATACTGCATTTGTAATACATCCACCAAGGAAAACTGTGGAAGCTGCATATGGATGGGACCAAGTGATGTACTGGGGGGACGTATAGAGTCTAATTAAAATCAACAAATATTCTTCCATAGGGGAAGGAGCTATGAAGGTGTTCAACACTGTGACAGAGGTTTGAAGAGGACTGATAAGTGAGCTGTCTCTCGGGAACGCTTTGGTTCTAGCATTATATAACTTATTCATATGGGGGTGAAAGTGGTCAATTGCATAGAGAATGATGACCATTTTTAGTTCATCAGTGTATTTGCAACTGTTCCAAACAGGACTAATTCTAGGCTCTATTAATTATAGATACAACCTGTAAATCTAATGACATAGTTGCCTTAATGTCCTCAGAAAACACTAACAAACTTAAATGATAACTTGGCAAGACACATCAGCACTCACAAACTCTACCTTTGGAGAACCATTTACTCCCAATCTACTCATGGAAAGAGATGGATCTTGTAGCCTAAAGGGCCTCAGATTTGTGCTTTCCACTGGAAGCTACAGAGGAAGACTGATGACATTTATGACAGCATGAATCAACTCTGCCCTCAGGTACTTACCCACAGTTGTACATGAGGACTGAGTTTAGCACTAAATTCTTTGGTTAAAAATACACAAATAAGTACAGATTCAGTCTGTATTTGTTTTGACACTGACACAGCTCTTAATTATCATGGCAGGGCTACAGCCACAGCTATTGTGGATCAATGTATTTCAATTGTCTTCACATAAATTGTAATGATTTACTCCAGGTCACTTAGGATATCTGCTCAGGTTTTCAGCCCCCAAAATGTGAATTTGTGCTGAAAGAAAAACCATGGTGGCTGGGACTAGGCTGCAAATCTAATGCTCTTTTTTGAGGGAGGTGGTATGATCCCAAGCACTGTGTATTGGATGTATTAACAGTGAAAGGTACTCTTGAAAGGATTTACTCTAGAAGGTATATAGAAGTTTAAGCCTGGTTAATTAATTTGAAATAGTGAGAGGTATGAATGCAGTTTAATAATAACAAATGTAAACATTCCCCAACTAACTGGAATGAATTAGCAGCCAAGGAGGAATTAGAAGACACATGGCTCACTGATAAATAAATACACAAAATCTAACTTGTTTTGCTCAAGAATGGGCTGGATGGCTCAGTAGCTTCTCTATTCCCACTCATAAAAATACTGTCTGTTCCTATTTACACAGCCTTTAAGCTTAAAGCTCTGCAAATTCTTCTATAACATCCTCTCTCCTCCTCATTTTTAAGGGTTATTTTAGTATTTTTAACACTATGCGTTGGTACCTTTCAAAGTTGTCTGATGGAGGTTAATTAATCCCTTTTAAACCACTCAAGACTTAATTGAAATAAACAAACATTATCATATCCATCTTCCAGCTGAAGGAGATGAATCACAGAAAAGTTAAGTTGTTTCTGAAGTTACAGAACAAGTCAGTAGGCAAATCAGGTGTAGAAGTAAGCAGCCCCGGACTTCTGACTCCAACTGTAATGATTGCATTAGCCTAACTTCCTAGAACCAGTATTTCTGAATGAGATAATTTTATTCAGAAGGGTTCTCTATTATGTTCACATTTAGACTTGATTCCAGTATTACTGTAGCCAGTGAGAAAACAGCGACAGAAGATTTTGGTGCTAATATGTCCTTTTCAGTGAAAGGAAAGACAACTGCAAGACAGTGTGGGTGAAATAATTTTCCTAATGGGGTATTTTTTAATGTCAATAGGTGTCAGTGTTATAAGCTTGCAAGAAAGGCCAGGTGCTGTGTTCCGGTATGAGCTCACCTTTCGTTGTAAATGAGCATTTAATACATCTCTAATTTCCTTGGTCAGGCACACGTCCCTCCGCCTACTCTGCTGGCCTACTCAGCCTTACTGTAACCACAGATGGTGATGGCAATAGGATGGCAGGGGTGGAATATAATATATGTATAATATAGAAATAATACCTAGGGTCCAGGAAGGGTCACTTGACCACCCATTGCCTTTTCTGAAGACTCTCCCCTGCTTTCCAGTACTTGATAACAGACTGTATAGAAGACAGGAGGGAGGACAAGCATGAAGGAGGGCTGCTGTTACACATGGGTGGTGGTGCAGCTCATGCCTGGGGGCTGCTGCAGAGGGGAAGGCCCTCGAGATCTGGTGGTTGTCACAAGTGGGTCCAGCCACCAGGAAGCAAGGTACGCTGCAGGTTCTTTGGAGACAGTGGCCTCTGCAGGATTTATGCAGAGTATCCAGCCTCAAACCGACCCTTGAGGCTTCACAACATACCAGAATAACACAGGCAGCAGCTTTCTGAGAGGTGCTGGACATAACCTCCATCACCCTGAGGAGCAAAACCATACTGGGGCACGTCTACCAGGCCTTCCTCCTGCTCCCTCCCTGAGGCAATAGGATAACCATCTGTATACCACTCTGATATGTCAGCACTAAACACCCAGCTTGTACATGACACGCTTTATCTGCCATTCTGTACACAGCCTATTGACACATGAGAGTGGTAGCAGGACCTCAGCGATTTTCCTGATTTCTCCTGTTTATTCCTGATTTCCACTGGCACAAGAGAAATGGATCATTGCTAGGCAGCTTTTTACAGAGTAACTGGACCAACAGCGGCAGGAGAAAGAACTCGCATTTAACTTCTGCTTGAAAAATATCAGTTATTAAAAGGCCTTGTGCTAAACTTCTGCGCTGATAGACTTTCACCCTGATGGGAGTACTTTAAACAGACAATTGAATAACCTTACTATTAAAAGCAGATTTAAAATATCTTGATCAATGCAATCATACACACAAAAATTTAAGTGTAGTTATAAACCTCATTAGCACAAGACACTACGCTGAATTTCACATGCAATTACCTGAATAGACCATGTAATTATGCCACATAATTACTCATGCATTTTACAAATGAAGTTGCATGTCTACAGCTCAAGATGATGTGGCTCTTTCATGTCAACCAAAGTCCTCTGGCACATTTTCTATCACATACACCTTCTCTTTTTGTTAAAAGCAAAAGCCAGAAGTTGAAACAGGCCCACAAGAAAAAATTAAACATTGTCTTTTAGGTAGTGAATTTTGCTTAAGGACATCAGGACCAATTGATGGAATTTATTGACAGAAGCTTGTTTAGAACCTGTAAACTATTATAAATGTAACTTGTTATTGCTGGTATCTATTAAACCTCTTAATATGCTCTCGGCTCTCTCTAAAGGCGTAAGAGACAAACAAATATGAAATTCCCAGGCAGGAAATAATGCCTGGCTGTCTTCTTGGTTGTATCTAAATGTACTCAGTGCAGCAAATAGCAGGAATTGCATTGATGTCAGTTATAATTCCCAAATACTCTGTGATAATCTGTGATACTCTGCACAGGTTTAGCCATATAGACCTTATCATAGTTTACACTGTGGAAAAGCAAGACTACTTCTAGAGGCCAGCTGTGTCAACCCTGGTTGCTGGACTCCTGCCTAAATTGTACAGGCAGTGCACAGATATCACCCTTAAAGACAAAAGGTCCGATATACCATTGCCATGTATCTTACTCTGTCCTTTAATTGTATTTGTTCAAACAGAAGCGGGTATAAAATGCCACAAGTCTGATTGCATTGGTCTGCAGTGGGAGGAGAGTCTTACGGCTGACCACTGCTGGATTCATTTGTCATTCAAGAAATAAAAAGCAACTCGAAGAGAGCTATATTAAAAATATATTTCATATGACCTCACTCAAAACATTTTATTCTGAGTTTGAGAGTTTCTTTTAATAATTTAATTGTTTCTTCAACAAAAAGAAAATTTTAAAACAAAAGCAGTTTGGAGAAAAGAATTTGGTTGAAATACAACCTACCAAAAAAGAAACACAGTCATTCAGCAATGCAGTGAAACAAAGTCAAACTCACATCATGTTTTCTTTGTCCCAAAAGCAAGGTATGTGCCAAAACAAATTAATATCCTCACCAGTAATGCCAGGTCAGCTTTATTTTTAGTAAGTAACATAGCCCTTGCATTCCTG
>NW_010169577.1:22055-30347 GCF_000695765.1 Mesitornis unicolor
CAGTGAGGGCGACCTCAGCCCTAAACCTATGGGAAAAAAGGTAAATGGTAGTGGTAAACCACCTAAAGAGCAATATTCCTAACCACTGACATGGCCTTTGCATAATTACACAGTTTTAAGGAATCCACTTTCCCTGGGAGGGGTAAGTAGCCCGCTGTTCCTTGTGTGAGTATCTTCTAAAGCAGCTGTCAGGTAGCTACACCTTTCTTTCAGTCTAGGGTGAGGGTATCTGGACAAGATTAAGAGAGAAAATATACAAAAGAAATGCTCAGAGATAGAAAATTGTTGTACATTGTCTGTATAGCATGGTACTTAATGTCAGTCTAGAAATCTTAACATTTGACTTTGTGTTTAGCTATGTGCTCTTGGTAGTGCGTTAAAGAAAAATTAAGTAAGGTGAACTACCATCATGAGTTTTCTCTTGGGTGCTAAATCAGAGCCCAGAGAACTGAAAATAAAACGTCCTTTATTCAGAGGGCACTGGGGAGGTGCTGGCCAGCACATCCTCAAAAACTATTTGTAGAAAATTTGAGCAACTTAAAAAAATCTAAGACAAACTACTTTACCATTTTTCTGTGGCTATCACTTTGCACTTAAACTTCAGAATTCCAAAGTAATTTTACTCTAATTTAGATTACAATTTTCTTTAAAAAAAAATTATTTTTTTTAGATTGCTATGTCTGATGTTTAAAAAGTTGTTATAAGTGTTTACTTCCTAAAACACTTTTCAAAAACATATTCCAAGGTACTGTTGTCCAAGTAGAAATAAGAGTATACAGTATCATAATGGATAAAGATTACGATGAAATCTCCTGTCACTAAATCTGTGGCAAAGTAATAATATCTATTTCATAAAGTAATTTAAATGTGTAGCTCTCAAAGCCCTTGAGAAAAGAGGTTGTAATCATCAACACTGACGATCGCTGCTGCCAGGCCTTCGGCGAAGGTCATTTGGCATGCCCAGACCAGAGCTGTACCCTGCTCTCCTTGGAGCTAGGCCAGCACTCGATCCCGTGGGTCATTCTGCCACTTTAACAGGTTGATTTATTTATTTATTTTTTGGCTTCAGGTGGTTTGGAGCTAAGAAGTGAAGCATTCAGTCAGAGTGCATGCACGTTTTCCCTGCGCGCCACTTTTTCCTCTTCTTCCACATCTAATATGCCTGTGCTGATTTTTTCATAAGGATTTGCTGAACGCAGTGATAGATAACGGGAAAGTACTCTGAAGGCTGTAATAAACAAAAGCCATCACTTGGGTTTAACTGATTTATTCATCACCTTGCTTTGTGTAAAGATCTTTGCATCCAGCTCTCTTCTATCACAGGCAAACAGGTCATACCATCTCTTTTATAAATGTATCACTTTACTGGATTAATTTTCTTCCCTCATCTTCCTCCTGGAAGGCAGCTCCAGAGCCTCTCTGATGCAGGAGGTAGAAGCTGTCTGTTGTCAACTTATTCATAGCTAGTCTTGGACCATCTGTTTCCGTGCTAGCATTGTCCTTTAGGTTAAACACTCTTCAATTTCATGTATTCCCGAGTGTATATTCCTCTCATAAGCCTACATTTGCTGTACTGAGTAAAAGAAGCTGTATAATACATTAATCTAATGAACACAGGGGAAAAAACTTCCTTCTACTTCTCTTATCTGTATCTAAATACTATATAAATGGCTTAAGTAAGATATAAACTATGTAGTGACTCTTGGCAAAATTTAAATTAATTCAGTTTTTTTTCACAATTATAAAAAATTCTTCTGGCTAGACCTGTTTGAATATTTTAAGTAAAATATTTTTATCAGACACATGATTTAAAAAAAAAACCCCAGATGTTCCTTGAGAGAATGTCCTGTCTTTTAATGTTTTGTTTGAAAATACATTTTGAAGCCACCTTCTGTTTAAAAAAAATACACAAAAATTATGGAGCAATTTTTATGGAATTTTGAATTACAGTCTCCCTTTCACCGAGTAACATTTCCTCCCTGTGAAATTGCATTTTTGCAGAAGATGTCAAGTTCTTCTGAGTTCATTCTGGTTTGTCATGAATAGTCCTTGAAGTTCTGAATACTTTCATGGACAAGAAATTCTGTTCCCTCACAGTTCTGCTCCTAATTCTCTCCCTTACCATAGATCAAGTCTAGATCTATGGTAGTGAATGAGACTACACCTGGGCTTGGACATAGCTTTTAGCCTGCGCTAATTATTTTTAATTTGCTAAGAGGTTTTAACCTATGATTAACATTGGCAGTGTTAACACTTATTGGCAATACTCCTGCAAGGAGAAGGGATGAGGCAGGAAAAGCCCATGGAGAAATTACTTCACAACAGAACTTCAAACAAGATTGAGGACAATGCACAGAAAATTGGATAAGAAGAAAAGATAAGAGGATAGAAAAATATCAAATGTAGGACCTTGCAGTCTTAGTCTTCCATAACAATTTTTTACAAGGCGCCCTGGCAGCTCTGTGGTGCTGTGCACGGACTGCTTAGGCATCCATGGGAGACGGCAAAAGGGAGATGTTGCAGGAGTTTGGAATTGCCATGATTTTCATCCTGCTGATTGTCATTTTCTCAAGCTGAATCAGTATCCTGTCTCCACCACCATGACACAAGCATGGATCCATCATCCCTGCCTGCCCTGAGTTGCCCTCTGTGCGGTTAAATGCCACAGTTCCCTTTATGTGCTGTTTGATGGAGAGCTTCTGCAGCTAACTCAGAGATCTTCCTGCCTTGAGAGATGCTTCAGATTCATTCCAAGCACACTGTCCAGGTATTTCTCTCTCTTTTTTTTTTTTCTCTGGATGACCGAAGAGCTTGTGGAGCTCTCTGCTACAGCATTTGTTACAAATTAAGTATATCTAATACACAGTATTTTCTCTGAGAAATTTGCTCTCGAAGGCATTTGATCTCTGTCTATACCTCTGGTGGATTTCTGGTTCTCACTGTCATGTGTTGAGACAGAAGTAACTTTTGCATTGCGTATCTGTAGTTTTGCATGGGAAATCTGTAGACTTTTCCTGACCAAATCCTATTTAAGCAGACAAATACATCTCCCTTATTTCTCATTCCTCTGGACATTTCCTTGGAATTGCAATGCTGATTACTCGATTTACTTCTTGTATTCCTTCTGCCTTCTAATAGCATGCCTGAGTCACAAGGGAAGGAGTCTCCTGTCTGCTCTTTGAAACAACTAGCTATTCACCTCATTGTGTTGCTCAGCTCTCCTCCCATCTTCTCTGCAGACCCTTTGGGCTTTATCACCAGTACAGTTTAGATACTGCAAAACACAAGTATTGAATTATAGAGTGTTTATGTCCATGACTCTACGAACTCTCCTCCGACAAACTGTTATGAGGCTACAGATAGAGAGTAAATTATCTACATTAGGATGTGCCTCATCCTAATGAGAAGTTCAGCATTCAGAAAATGGTAAACCATAAGAAAACATGGATAGCCCTGCTGTCTTGCTCTGAGGAGGCTAGGAATTATTAAAGAACAATTGCATTTTAGAACAGAAAACAAACACTCCAGCATAAATTCCTTACACTAATATACAAATCCAAGGCAGCAGTTCTCTGACCAACCCATCAGATCCTTGGTAGAAGATGAAGATTTGCTTTAGCTCTTTCTTTTCAAGTTCGTGTTTATTATCAGCCGCATTGCTAAGAGGAAGAATGAAAAAGGAAAAAAGAAAAGCACGTGTAAGAAGCAGTTTCACAGAAAACCCACCAAAAGATACAGTCACTGTCCTTTTAACAGTGATTAGTATTTGGCGATGAATACCATAGAAAGCCAAATTCAATGGAATTAATGCCTTTGCCAAGCACTAAGTGTTATGTTTCTGGAAAGCTAAGCTGCTGCTACGACGAGGCTATCAATCAAAGGTAGGATCCATCTGACATTATATAGATATCTATGGTGTAGGCATCTCAGCTGCAGATATCCACCACCAAATAAGTCATTCCATCCTTGAGTCCACGAAGGAAAAATAAGCACATCTAGGCTGTGATTCCTTCCATCTAAAGTAGGACTAAACTAGGTCATATGAATCACATCCTATAAGTGCCTAATTCACTCCACTGACTGTAAAGAAAAATTAGCCTAGATGTAGGTATCTGTACCTTTTGCGTCTCTGAAGATACATGAAATGGATATCAGTTCAGACTGACACTCTGTTCTGATACAAGGAGTTTCAGAAAGAAAATCTAGGGGCAAGGAAAAGCAATCAAATATAGTCAAGACAGATGTTAGGACAGGTAACTGAAGACATTAACTGGTTGGTCAGAAATTAGAAAAAAATACAGAAATTGCAAGGTGTTAGAGCTTGTACCATCTGACCATACAAAATTAATGTAATGGATGAACTAAAGAGACAGAAGAGTGGTGTTAACATGACAAAGCAGGCATCTCCTTGATTTAATCCATGATTTAATCCATGTCCTTACATTCTTTAATACCTGAGGCCATAGTTTTACCTTGGTTTTAGTGGTTTTGGCAAGAATTAAGTCCGAATTATATCTTTTGGATCAAATTTTTGCAGCTCCACTGAATCCACACAATATTTTCAGCTGATCCAATGCCAGTTGAACCACCGCAGATCTGTATGGATGTATAACGTCTCAATGTCAGTGAAGATACAGTTTTGGCCCCATGTAAATCCCCTATGATCAGTTTTTGCCTGGTCATTGGTTCTCTTTCCATTTATTCTCCAGAAGTGGTTCTGCTTCTCTGAGGTTGGTGACAGCAGAGAGCCACCTCCATAAAGCGAAGCTTTTGATGAGTATGTTACATGACCATGGAGTTCACACTGACTTTGGCCCAGAGTTTACAAAAAGAAACATACTATTTATTAGTGAACTGTCCTGCAATTTACTGTCTCATAGAAAATAATCATAGTGGGATTTTGCAAATATTAATGCAAACTACTGAATTGCTTTTTAAATACCTTCAGACAATCTCCACAGATGTCATATAATATACACGTACAGGGGAGCTTGAATTTATCTTAAGAGACTTAACCCATTTTTCCCCAAGAAGTAAATGTACTCACAATAGATTTTCTTTCAGAAAATAATGAACTAAGTCTTAACTTGCATTTCTGCTTGGACTGATAGCTGTGTTTACTGTGTGTTCTTTTCTACAAAACCACTTGAGGAATTTTGGGTTTCCAGAACAGCTTTTTTTATTGAGACTCATTTGCTCAAAGTACACTTTTCTTCATGATATAGCTACTGTTTTAGAGAATTTATTTTTATTGACAGTGAGACTAGTCCATTTGGTTGACTTTCTCAAACATTAACTGCTCTGTCATTTAGACTGCCAAGGTTTCCTCATTTACACATGAAATCATCACATTCACCTCTCTAGGAAAAGGAAAATCAAACCTGACCTTTCTTGCTCTCAAGGAAGAAAAAGGAGAAGTGGTAGCACTACCTCATTGGCATTGCTTTTTCTGATTTACAGCTGTCACTATTGAGGAGTCATGGAAGACGGACAAGGGCAGGCACCCTTCATGGTACGTTCACGAAACTTCTTCAAACAATGATGCTGCATCCTTTAATCAAAAGTTATTTCTTACTTTCTCTGATTCACCACTGAACAATAGCAGAATGGTACCAAATTTTGGGCATCTTCTAGAGCATTTGTGAATCAAGGATCTCCAATAGGTAAGATGAAAAATCCAGGCCTATGGAGGACATGGGATAAGCAGGCAGTGACAACAGGTGGCTGCCTGTGATTGCAATGGATGGGATTTGGTGTCCACAGTGGTTCTCTGTTCTCTGTTTCTTAGCCTCACATCTCTAGCTGGAAGCCAGGAAATTGGCTCTGACTCTTCAGAGGAGGAGAAAGAATAGCTTTAGAAAACTGACTAGGTTTATCAGCTGTAGATAACAGTGGTTTTTTAATAGATATTTTTTTTCCAATGCTGTAGTTGATGAAGCCACCACAAGCTCTTATTAGGCACAGAGCAATGGGCACAGGACAATTAATTAAGAGTACCAGAAAGTTCATCTCATCTCATTTGATGACCACTCTGATCACCTCACATAGCCTTCTCCAGGGGAAAGGCTGTAAATTATTAAAAGTGAATGAAACGGTTGAATTACGAGATTTTGCCACTAGGAATTAGATTGCTATTTTTCAAGGGTGAATTTTTCTTTAGTTAAAAGTTCCTGGAAATAATAGTTGGTTTTGTGTTGCTCAGAGACTTCTATCAAGAGAATTATTTCTTACAGATAAGGCATCAATTACTCAATGACTTCTGCCCCTTTTAAAACAGCAACTGATAAGCACCATTAGATGTTTAATCAGAGAGAGCCTTAAAGATATGATCTAGATCCTATGCACCTGTGCCTGACCCAACTGGGAAAATAAAAATAATCCCAAGAAAAGAAAATACGTTGATAGAAATAAGATCAGGATTTTAATCTCTGTTTCATGTTTCTGTAATATTGACTAATACCCAGTCTGAGGGACTAGATCTACAGTGTTAACTCTTCTTGTGTTTTCTATAATTTTTTTTCTACTCTCCATCTAGGAACGATGCACTGGAAATGCAGGGCTGGATCTACATTTCATGTAAATTAATATAGCCCTACTGAAATCAACAGAACTACAATGCTCTAAAACCTCTAAGGATCTTCTCCTACATCTTATTAATATATTTTTAGAATGGACATAATATCTTAGTTAATATTAAAGTGCAGAGTTCATCATAGCAGTAATCTCTAAGACACAGGTCTGCCTGTCTTTTATGATAAAGGAATTACATTTCTTCCAGTTGTGATGATAAAAATCTACTATTCCTAGGAACATGACTTGCTGGAACCTGGATAAATTGAGCATACCCTACTCTATGCTAGAGGTTGAAGAAATGTGATTGCTGACCTAACCAGTGAAAGAGCTCTCTGATGTTAATGCAGTTAAGCTACCAAGACTGTATTGGTGTCACTCAGGGGTGAATAGTGTTGGGTTTTTTACGTACTGATTTTAAAAAGAAAACAAACAAAAAGTTTGTTACTATTTTTGTGGTGATGCAAAATGCATAAATCCAGTACAGGGTACAAGTAAATCGTCACAGTATATAGTCTAAAAAAAATATAATGATTTTCAGCAGGCAGAGTTCAGCCCTGTCATAAGATTTAGTCCAGTCCACTGCTTGCTCCTTGTTTTTCCTGAAGCTTGTCAAATGTAGAGAGGGAGCAAATAAAGTTCCCAGCTCAGAGGTTTAGTATCTCTCGTCCTGCTTCCTGCTATCCTGTTTCTTAGGGATCTCTGTCTGACTGCATTAACAGAATGCATATGTTAAGTGACCAAAACAGAGGTGTCCCCTTATTCATGTGGTTGACTGTGGCGGTGTGCCAAGTTGTTTGATGGGGCTGCATGACATGGGCCTTGGGTGTTGGGAAAGCATGGGATCAGGAACACAAGACAGGAATTTCTGCTCATTTGGCAGAGGAGGCAGGTATGGCCTGTTGTGGTCAAAAGGTTGGACAATGTTGGTGCAGAGAAGTGGTTCTCAGGCAATGGCTTTCAGGCAGCATCGTGCCTTAAAACTGGGGCTAAGAGCAAATATAAATTATCTGCAGCACATCACCTACTCAGCAGCTTTGTCTATGGCTCAGCCAAGTCACAGGTCTCTGGTTTAACCAGTAAATATTCAGCCTCTTTTGAAGAGATTGTGAACATAATTTATTGAATTATCAATTTTGAAAGAAATATTTATTTCTTTTTAGACTCCTGAGTGCACTTTCTCTTTTTATTGATGTTACTTCACGCTACTAAATGCCTGAAATATTTCCAGTTGTAATTATGCGGCGGAATATTTCTCTGTTGTTTCTCTTTGAGTTTTATGGTCTGGATAACAGTCAGTCATAGAGAACGCTTGCCATTTCTATTCATTATTTACTGTTTGTATTACAACAGAAAGGTACGAGAACTGGACAGCTAATACTTCTGATGACTTTGCCAAAAGTGCGAGTACAAAGCCTTGCTCCACACGGTTGTTGAGAGCTTCTCCAAGTCAGCACCATCAGCAGTAAAACCAGGATCCCTGGGTGCACAGTGCATGCTGCCATGGGTAGAGCCACACCATTGAGCAGGGAGGTGAAAGCCCTAGCACTGTGCTGGCCGCCAGCCTGCTGCCCTGTGGTGTGATTCAGCAGACACAAGCTCACCTGTATGATTGCAAGGGAGAGGGATAGTGGGTCTAAAACAATTTAGGGCTTGCTAGCTAAGCTGTGCTTTGAGAAACAAAGGCTGTAGTTAGGCCTGTAACTAGTGGAGTGCCCCAAG
>NW_010169578.1:0-13690 GCF_000695765.1 Mesitornis unicolor
CGTTCTGTGATTCTGTGATTCTGTGATTTCGGCTGGGAATACTGCTCTGTACCAGATCTCTCACTGTAAGTCATTATTACAATGTATTTATCTCAGATCATGTGTGGCCGCCTAATAAGAGCCAGAATTTTAAAAAAAGTTATCTTTCTAAATCTTTGTTGTGATTATGGATAACCTGAATTGAATTTCACACAGCAGAACACATTTTTTAAATGCACCCCACATGAATGTTTTCTGATCAACATAAAAAATGTTAGTTCCTGTCTGGAACTGTTCTAAAGTATATGAATACGTCTGGTATAAAATAAATAAAATGGGTTATGACTTGCAGGGTAGTGGAAACCCCTTTCATTTTTCCTCATTATAAATATGCAATTCATCTCAGTAACCGTTATAGAAGATTTTAGTCTTTTTAAGTTTTAGGGAAGACAAAGCCCTTACTCCATTTTGCTTTGGTGTCACCTCTGAAGAACTAATTTGCTGGCTAAGCCGTACAGACAGTTCACATGTCAGGGAAATAACAGTGGTGAAAAATCAGTTTATAAATCTAAGAAGATTCAGAGAAGGGTTGCTACTCGTTTGAAACAAATTCCAATGTGTAAACCATGACAGAGAGCTGAATTAATGCTGACAGTGAAGAGACTCTGAACCCAAAGGGACCATCTTGCTGACCTGCTACTAAGAGCGCTGAGCTGGAATGAGGAGATGAAGTTAAAAGTTACTTCAGCTTTAATTGAAGCTGAGGAGGCTTTTTTATCCTTGTAGATGGCAATGGGGTGTTCACCATCAAACAATCTGAGACCCAGAGAGTTGGGGAACACGGATGGAGGTTGCCTGAATGGTGAGCAGGCGGTGTGTTACCATTCCTGTTCACAGGGTATGTTGAGAAACCTCTCCCTGCCCAATGGAAATATCCAAATTGCCAACAAAACAGAGGTGTTGGTGTTTTATTCTCATCATGGTTTTTGCCTCTGGTAGGCAGTGTAATGAAGTGGGAGGTTTACTCTGGATGGAAAGATCAATTTTTATGTGAATCTTTGCTACAAATTAAACTTACCTGGGCAAATAGAAGGGATCCAGGATGCTAAGGGACTCCCTGCTTCCCTCTGGGTCTAAGAGGGGCTACAGACAGTGCTAGCACATGGCTCTATCTTAGCTGCACCACAAGACGTGATGCCCCCAGGGAGAGAATCTCCCACACCACTCCCACGAGGGTCAGTGCATGGGAGTGATGCAGTACAGTGCGTCAGGGAGGTAATCGGTGCTGCAAAGGAGCAGCAGCAGAAAATTAATTAAATCTCTGCATCCTTCCTGAGATAGCTGCAGTGCACTGACGCTGCTAAAAGGCTGTGGCATATCTTCCTCTGACTTTTTTCTGTCAAACATCAGTTTGCTTGTCAGAGGTGGCCTTTAACATAAGGCAAAATAGAGTTCATAGCATATCTTGAGGTCCTATGATGCATTCATGGTAGGCTTACCTTTTTTTTTGCAGCCTAAGTTGCATTTCTGTCACACATTACCAGACAGAAAGGAAGTATGATTGCTGTGTGGTGCATATGCAACACTGTGTTGTGCTCCAGACTGCCTAGTCTCTCTATTTTGCTACATAGGAATTCTTAAGCTGAAAGCTCTGAAGAATTTTGATTGATGTTTTGCCGAATTTTCTTCTGTTAAACACTATCCCATTCTATAAACAGTGCCATGTCACTCAAAACGTGCTTCAGGAAGGATGTTGCAACCTGTCTCTACATTAATGGAAACAAAAGCATGACTGAGTCGGGGTAGTGACTGTGGGGAAAACAGGGAGAGGAAATGCTTTGCTGTCTTATTTAAAGCAGGTTTCATAAAAACCTAGATGCTAGAAACAAAGCCAGGCAGTTTTCAGAATTCACATCCTTATAGGTTTACTTCTGCCTCTGTTTTCAAGGCAGCAGTACTCCCAGTTGTATTTGGTACTGACTTTTCCCAGTGCTGCTGATGGTCCAAAGCCTTTTAGTGCTGTTGTTGCTGCGTCTTTGAAATCTCCAAACTGTGAGCATGATATTAAACCCAGAATGCCTGAAGTTATTTCAGTTCAGGAGACCGCCAGGACTCGATAAAGCTGTCAGGATTGCACTCGTGACTGCAGGGCTCAGCAAAGGTGCGAGCTGAGCCTTTGGGACAGAAAGCAATACTGTGCCCTCGCAGGTTGCTGCTCACCCTGGGGCTGCCACACGTTTCTTTGTTTCTCCACTCACCTTCCCTTTTCCCCCCTATCATAACGAAGCTGTGGGGCTTTGCTGTGAACTATCTGGGCTTGCTGATGATATTTATCATACGAGAAGCTTTCAAAATGCTGCATTTTGCTCCTGACCTTTTGCCTTCTTGTGCTCCTGTGTCATTTCCAGAACAGAAAACGCTTTCCTCACCTTGCCGAGTTTCAAAGGCTGAGTTACCTTCCAGTCACTTGAGCAGCTCTCATTCATACACTCTGCTAATCCCCCAGTTACCAAATCATTGTGCAGTGATAATACTGTTTTACTGGTGCACTCACTGTGCTGCATGACAGCAACCAATATCAGATGATCCTATTTTTTGGCCATAAAACCTGCTTGGCTTCATGTCTGAATCCAGAACTACTGTATGATGGTGTCTTAGTCTGTTAGGTTGTCTTCACTGTTCTGCTCTCCTTGCTGTAGCTCACTTCCACGTGCCTGTTACTGTGCAAGGAAGTGCTCAAAGAGAAGACATCAAGCTCATTTCATGGATGTTACCAAGGATCAAATACTAGGATAAAACCTGGCCCAAAATAATCAATTTCAGATATCTTCCTCATTTTTGTAGGTCCTTGTACAGTCCATAAAATATTGAAAATGTTGAAATCACAAGAGGAGTATGTCATTATCTCATTTTAATATGCTGTTTAGGTATGCTTCTCCCTGAAGAGCAGTAGGGTGACAGAAAAGAAAAATCAAGCACAAAATGAGCCTACATATCAAGTAGATAATGCTTCTATTTAGGGTGCCTTAAGGTGCCAAATTGAGGTATAACTGCTGACTTTGAAGGGCTGTGAGACCACCTCAGTTAAAATTGCCAAGTTTTTTCAATGTAGTCTTTGAAAATTGTTTCCACTGATGGTTCTTTAGTTTGTATACACAGTTGTTTGTTTATTAAACCCAGTGCATGAACCTTCCTGGAGCAATGCCGCTTTCTCAGCTGGCAACCTCTCCTGGTCTCAGGAAAGATGCCAGAGATTGGCTTTGTGGGACTAAAGCTTCATTCTTGTGCCAAAGGGGTGTTCTTCCATTTTCTATGTGGAGTTTTGCAGGTCAAAAATTCCTAAATTGCATCTCACAAAGTGTAAAGGGGCATGTATTTCTGGTAAACTGCACCTTTTTCAAGGTTGCATATCAGATTGCAGTGTAATCCTGCAATGATATGTCCTCCTTATATCATGAAGTGTGCAGATGGCTTCCCTGGAAAGGGTAGGACTATTTACTTATCTCATATTAAGCAAGTGCTTAGTGGTTATTTGATGGAGGAGATTGCACATATATACTAATTTAAATACAATAGGGAGGATCGGGGAAGTTTGCCAGGCTTCAGGTGAAACTGTTGGTGGGTGTAGACTTTGTGCCTTCAAAAAGAATGGAATCACTTGTCTTTCCCTTTGCAACAAAAGTAAATTAATCTTGCAACATTAAAAAAAAAATCTCAGCAAAGGGTTGGAAAGTCTAAATCTTTGCCAAACATGCTTTTGAGCATTCTGATTTAAAAGAAGAAAATAGCTCTGGCAGCATTCAAAGTCAAGTCCTTGCAAAGATGGTACACTTTAGTAGTGGTAGTAAAGCTGACCACACTGAGCTAACAAGTTAGTTTGTTCTTTGTATATGGTATGTGCACGCACATGTGCATCCATGTGCCTTTGCATGCTTATTAATATTGGATATGATTTGTGGTATTAGATGGCATTTAAAATGTTATTTCACCATATGTTTCACTGGCATTTCATTGAATAATGGTTGGGATCATACCAGAGTTAATTAGCGTTAATGTGGAAATAAGAGTATTCTCTACTTGATGTATGACCGCATTCCTGATTGATATGAACAGTTGATGTGATAAAATATATTACAGGCAACATTTATTTTAATCTGAAGTAAGCATTCAATATGAAATAGCTAAAAGAATTCTTCTTTGTACTAATGTATGTCCAGCTATTAATTCTAATCTTGCTTATTTATTGTTGTGAAGGTCAAAGGTAGCTTTTAAACCATTTATCTGGGGTTTCAGCTTTTGACAAATGTGTAAGTGTCACTCTTTTAAATTCAAATCATAAATTCATCTCAGTTTGTATGTGAACCCTGAGGGAAAATCATAAATAAAAGATACATGTAAAAGTATCTGATTCTCGGCAATGGCTAGTGAGGATGCTGTGTCATATCTACCTTGTCATTCCTTATATAATTCATTGAAATAATGGAATTACTGGAGTTGTAAAGTAGTAAATAGTATCAACATGTTATTTTATATGGCCTCTTAGCTATCTGAAATGGGAGCAAACTTCACATTCTCAAAATCTGTGGATGTTCCTGAACTGAGCTAAGCTTCAAACCATAGAATGATAGAACAGTTTGGATTGGAAAGAACGACTAAAGGACATCTTCAACTCGATCAGGTTGCTCAGAGCCCCATCCAACCTGATCTTGAAGGTTTCCAGGGTTGGAGCGTCTACCACCTCTCTGGGCAACCTGTTCAGTGTTTCACCACCCTCATCATAAAAGACTTCTTCTTTATATCTAATCTGAATCTACCCTGTTTTAGTTTAAAATCATTACCCCTTATCCTATTGCAACAGACCCTACTAAGAAGTCTGTTCCCATCTTTCTCATAAGCCCCTTTAAGTATTGAAAGGCCTCAACAGGGTTTCCCCAGAAAATGTCAGCGAGGACAGTAACAATGGATTGGTAAATACAGATCCTCAGACAGAAAACAACTGAAGAAAAATAATTTAAATCGTCGTGAATGAGCCATTGGCCCACAACGGGAGACAAGAGGCATAAGGACCTTTCAATCCCATGTACCAGTTGCAAAGATAACTTTTCCTGGAGCTGGGAGAGAGGTTTTCTATGCAGTGCTGGTCTGCTGAAGCACAGGAGACAATCCAGGCACTCTGATTCCTAGACTGTGTTTGCAAATAGTTGCAGTTCTGATAATAGTAATTTTGTTGAAATTTTCAGGTGGTTGATGCTTGGACATACACTCAGACGTGCTTGCACTCTCAAACTTACCTGAGACCCTTATTTGTTAAATTACTTAAACAGATGTGGTTCATTCATTTAAAGGTAGGCATGTGTTCATCAGAAGATGAATGTCACAGGCTGTAGTATTTGCAGAGCTCAAACTTCAAGAAGGACAGTGCAAGGAAGACTGGGGCAAAATTATGACAAGAAAAACTTAAGATAAATTGCTATATTTAAGGGAATAACAGTCTGCAGAAAAGGGTGATGGAAACTTCATCAACCTGGATATTTTTTAAAAGCTCTGAAGAAGTTTACACTCTAGTGTACAGCAGGGAACAATCCTGTACTGATACAGTGAGTGGCTGCATGGCCTCAGAGAGATGTTCTGCCTTTAACTTCTGTAACTGTTATTCCTGGTAAGTCTGTTTTGAATTAGAACAATAGAGCACAAGTAAGAATATAGGTCTTGATTTGATTATGTGAAATACAAACTGAATAAAATCACAGCTTACAGTATTTCATCATATGCACTTAGCCTTTGCCCTTCCTAAGGGAGGCGGAATTTTGACAAAGATGGATGCTTCCTTAAAACCCAGATTTCTTTATCAAAGAAATGCTTCATTGTGCTTACTCATTTTAGCTTTAGCATATCTAGTTACTAAAGACATAGTTCTCCACAAAAGCCTGACTGTGAGATCACTTAACCTAAACAAAAAATTTGAGCTAATTTTAACAAAGTGGCTTGAGTAAAGAATCTGATAGCAGTAACTGAGCTTCATGATTAGCGATAACAATAATTCATAAGGATCGAGAAGAAATGCAGAATCCATAATTATAATTTTGCAAACATGAATCATGCTGTAGTTTCTGCAGGTAGGAATGCTCCCCGCTGTCTATGTGCAGAACAGGGGTACGAGGCCTCTGGAGTTCTTTTTTTAGCCCTTTACCATTTTTTGTCTCCTCATGCGATCCTGTGTAGGTCAGCTAGGAGGCTGACCCAGTTCTCATTGAAGGCAGTAAGATCCTTTTTACTGATTCAGTGAGAGATGGATCAGGCTTTGAACTTTGTCTCGACATCCCATCTTCACAGCAGGGGT
Organism: Mesitornis unicolor; assembly: GCF_000695765.1. Classification (NCBI taxonomy): domain Eukaryota; kingdom Metazoa; phylum Chordata; class Aves; order Mesitornithiformes; family Mesitornithidae; genus Mesitornis; species Mesitornis unicolor. Next base: position 6,320 of record NW_010169578.1, read on the forward strand.
AATAACACTGAGATTTCGTCTTTGGCGCTGAAGAGTTGAGTCATGACTCTGTAGAACATAAAGGAGATATCACATCAGAGAAAGCCTAGTAAGTCTGCTAAGCTTCAGCCTGCAGGCATAAGATGGGATTCACATCAGTAGTCTTTAGTCAAGAAGATCAGATCTAAGCTAGTTATCCAAGTTCTCTCTAGTCAGTACTTACTGGCCTCTAGGGATGCTGTCTCTTCCGTTTTACATGGTAAAACTTAGGTGACAAAGCTCTCTGAAGCAACTGGAGAAGCCTTTGGCTGGAACTGCCTTTCACAGCCCCAGAACTTGACTAATACAGAGTCAGGCAGACCAGTGCTGCCTCCATTCCCTTCAGCACATCCAAACATCTGCAGTGTGAAGTGCCATGTCTAGGGTACGTCATTTGTGTTTAATGGGATAATGTATCTGGTCACCTGCCCTGTTCCCCTGTCTCATGTTTCTCCTGGCCGATGGGCATGGTTCACAACACATTGGAGATCTTGTAGACAGTTACCATGAAAATCTCTCAAATATTACAGACAGCTGTAAAATACTGTGGGTGATTGTTCTGAAAAAAAATTGCTCATATTTAGGGCACAAACTCTGCCCTGGACTACCATTAGACACAACTGTTTTCAATGTAATCTGCCTAGAAACGTGCCACAGTAAACTAGTTACAAGTGTAGTTGCTAAGAGTAGAACGAAAACTAAATGGAACAATTTTCTGAAAATGCTCTTGGGTCAAAATCAAAATGTTGTACCAAATTGATTGATGCCTTAAAAAGGCAGGGAAGGGCCAGTGAAAACACAAATATATATGATTGGTATGTTTCTTCTTTTTTTAACTGAAAAAATTTAATAAATTGCTTTAACTTTTGGTCAGCCCTGAAGAAGTCAGGCAGCTGGACTAGGTGATGGTTGTAGGTCCCTTTAAACTGAACTGTTGTATTGCATTCCATTCTAATTTGTTTCTAAGTGACCTGGATATTAGACTTCTTCAGGTTGCAAAACATATCCTAAAGAAGAAAGGCAAAATATTTCGGTTCTGCTGTCTCTAACCTTATATCGATCCAAGAATTAACTGATGCATTATTCAGTATTTTTTCATTTATTTATTTTTAATTAGGAAAAAAATGCCCAATACTGTCAAACCAGAAGTAGACCCTTTTGTTGGTTTGTACTAAGCACTGCAGTGCTATTTTCTGTGTAACAGATGAGGCCAAGCACAAACTGCATACAGTCAATGCCGCCTTACATTGAGAATCAGTGTAACTCCTGCTCTGGGTTAAAAAGATTTGGAGAGAACAGTTGATGAAGCACTTGTCTGCAAAAAAGATTATGGACAAAATGACGTTTGTTTCAACCTTAAGGAAACCTCTTAGGCAGTTTGCTGAGTGAGCTGTGTTTGGATAGTGCATTTCCAATGCAGCGATGGCTTCACATGCGTTAACCTGGAGACATGGTGGGATCTTGGCTGAGATCTGCTGCCTGGGTTAGAGATGGAAATGGATCTTTACATTTTGGCACTTGTTGGTCTCAAATGCAAAGGAAAGCATCATGAATGTAACAGGCAAATTTCATCTTAGCTTTTTCATAAACCTTTTTCACTTGCGACAGAATATCAAACTGTTAACAATTAATGAACTAAAGTTACGGGAATCCTGTAAGGTAAATATTGCCATATGATAAGACAGCAATCACCTCTGACTCTGAATTGCAGTAGGGATTGTTGTATAGGTTTTGTTAGTCTATTTATTTTTCATAATTTTGTTTCTTTTTTTGTTATTTGCAAGAAACAGGAGGGAGGAAAGCCTCCTGGTTCCAACTAAAGTGAAATCCAAACGCATTTATTACAACCATTTCCACTCTGAAACCTGAAGGGTGCCGTTTCATTTATTTGTGATTGCAGATTTCATGATTGAAATAGGTGATTATGAAAGGATTAGAACAGAAAGATTGTTAAAAGATTTGAGATGGGAGTTGCTTTTGTGTTTCAAATGGTGCATAAATATGTAATGGTAGGTAGAAGATCACTGAGAATTTCAAGGGTTTGCATGAGAGTTCTCTCAGGGATTAATGCAACATTAGGAAAAAGTACCACACACTCTTAAAGTTTCAGGAAGTATATAATTTTATAACTCATGGAGTGTTTTTTTCTGTGGAACTTGTGCCATTATCATTTTACAGGATCTAATTTCCACAGATGTGGAAGAGAGAGGAGGGATTAGCTGGTTTTAGTGTCACCTTCCTCAGGATGACACAGAAAACCTTCCATGGGTCTGTGGTTTGCAGGAAAGTTGACAGCCGTGATTGACAAAAATGTCTTTCTGTGGTTGCATTAGCTCTTACATTCTTCCAAAGTTTTGAAAATTGATGTCAATTTGGAGTTATAACTAGATCCTGTGCTCCTGGTAGATCCTTCCAGGTCTCAGAAGGGCTGGGAATCTGAGGTAACCTCTTCTGACTGAGGTCAGCAGGATAAGGAGGCATTATATGCTTTTCTTTGTCATGAGACTTAATTCTCTTGGATTCCCGCCCTGCCTGATCCAGGGTTATGTCACACCAAAAAAGTACAAAGTGCTTCAAACAAATGAAATAAGGGTCTGTACAATGAAGAGTTTACTAACAAGAAAGTGAGCTCGGGATTGAAATGTATGAAGCAGTCAAGCAGTGCAGCATTACAGCACCAACCAGGATGAAGCTCTCAGGTTCAACAGAGCTTTAGTTCAGCACTTATAGATGTACATGCACGTATTTGATATGTGTAACAAATTATGATATTATTTATGTGCACCTGAAGCAAATGGACAGAAGTAAAGAAGGCCCTCACCAAATAACTAACCTCTCGCTTGTTTGGCCCTTGCTGTGTTTTTATATCATCTGGCAGTACGTCATGATACACGTCATGATACACGTCATGATTCGTCAAACTCTGGAGTTCAAGGCAAGCGTGGTCAACTCACGAATCTTATCTGAAATGTATCTAAACCTCTTAAATCTGCAACACTGAGCTGGAAATCTCTACACCAGGCCTTCCTTCTAGAATGGCAGGGATAAAGCCATTAGTGTTTTTCCTGTCATAAACTGCACCTGTTTCTAAAACCCAGACGCTTAGCTGGGAACTTAGTGGACAAAGATAGAAAGAGAAGTGAACAAAAATTTCACCATACTTAAAATGTGCTCTGTTTAAGCTTCCTGTGCATGACATGTTTATGCAAATGTGTCCAAAATTAGGTATGAATGCTTCAGGGAGGCATGACTGTATGCTGACAGTGCCTGGCACAGCCCAGGGGAACCACTGCATGTGCTACCTTCTGCATCCAGCCAGCTTCCCTACGCCCTTTTCACCATGCAGTTTATTTAGGTCTGATCATCCTGTTGGTGAACTCACCTCATCTAGATGTAAGTAGGCACAGCACATGTTGGAGGCAGTAAACTTGTAATGGTTTTCAGCAGAGATGAACCTAAGTGCAATAGGGACAAATGAAGCAAAGCTATATTCATACTGTATTTACAACAAAGGCGTTTGTGTCTCAAATCTCGGCCATAAGCAGAGAGTGAATGCATTTAAAACTATTAGAAATGTTATAAATAAAAGCAGAGGACAGCCTTTTCCCCAGAGAGCTGGGCTGGTGTTTGAGCTGTTGTAGTGGTAATGTGTGAAAAACCCTAGAGTGAAGTAGACTTTGAAAAATAGTGCTGGCTTTGGCATTTGCTCCAAATACTGTTGGAAGAGGATCATTCAGAAAGGATGCTGTTAAGTGAAACTGCACCCTAATTCAGATCATATTAAATGGAACATTCTTTACAAATTTTCAGCTAAAGAGGTTTCCAAAAAATTATTATTAAAACATAACGTTTTGCTGCTGTTAACAGCCTAACCATTATAGCAGTGACCTGAAAGTGAGGGAATAAAAATTTACTATTGGTAACAAAACTGTCTAGAATATGTTCGTCACAGTCAAAAGGAGAAATGCAAGTACTGTGTATTTATATAGTCAGCCCTCAGAAACTGGGAAAATGAACAGTGAATGAGCTGTTTTCTTTCTGCTTTTTATAACTGGAAATACTTTCCCCCATTAAACACTTGGAGGCCAGTTTTCCATCTTTGAATTAAATATTTTCTCAAGCAACAACTATTGAATGCAGCAGGATATTATCTAAGTAAGAACAACATGACTTGACTCATGGCTTTTATGTTTGACAGTGTTCCTTTAATGCTCAGAAGTCCATGTGTGTCCCACAGCGTTCAAGGTACTTTGTGTGTAAGTGTGAAGTTAATGCATTTTTCAAATGAGGAGGATTCTGAAAAGGATTTTGAAAAGGAAAGTGCTACAGTTCTTCTATTGATGGAGTGGTTAAAATTCCCAGTGGGAACAGTCTTAGGCCAAGGCTGAGCATTTCTGAAGATCTCAGCTGATACTGGAAACACTCTTAAGCTGACGTGTTCGTCCCTCCTTGTTTTTGTTAAGTGTCACAGAGCTATTGGCCTCAACTTGAGCCAAGAAAGCTTTTCTATGACAGCAAAGGCTGGCTATGTTTAGCGAGCTGAATGTGGCTGACTAAACCATAGCTCCATCGCTATGGAGAAGATGACTGCAGTTCCTTTACATTTCTGCTGTTATTTATGAGACTCTCTGGTGTATTAATTCAGTGGTATTTTCCAGAAACATGAAAGGGGGAGAAAAGGACAGGCAGGTAATTTGAAAGCTGTGATAAGTTTGATGTAATTCACCTCTGTTCCTCCACAGTCTGGCACGTCTTGAGCACATTGCTTAGCTTCTGCGTTCTTCAGTTCCCTCTCTGTAAAATAAAGGTAATAGATCTCATATTGCAAAGGCCATGGCTATGGGATAAATCAGTTCAGAATGGTAAAGTGTTCAAATTCTTATGTAATGGAAGGCAGGTACGTACCTCAGACAGACTGGAAATGATACACCTCCAAAGCAATCTGAGCATTACATGTTGGCAGCTGCAAGCTAATCAAATGGACTTACTCTGTTTAGAAATATGATGCAGAACAGTAGACAAAAGGAAAAAACATAGAAGGAACTTGAAGACACAGTTTTCTCAAGTTATGTCGTAATAGCCAATTAAATGTTTCTTGATGCTGAGACACCTTTGGCTAGCGTGATTACATGCTGTAATGTGAGAGCTGTTGGGAGGTCTTTGCAGCGAGCTTGTAGCTGAGTGTCCTGTGAGGCACTATAGGCTTCTGAGGAGGTTAGTCCCACTTGCTTCATTACATTATCTTTGAGAAACTCCAGGGGACTTGGAAATAAACAAGTACATGGTCCTGTTGCTGTGCCTGGCAGGATTGGGTTGAGGTGGTGTGTTTCAAATAAGACATTATTTCATGTGTACTCAGGGATTAGTCTATGTGGCTTTATATATTTTCATTCCACAGACGGCAGTGCCACTAGGAATTATTACTATTGTTTTAAAACTCTGGTAATCACTTGCTTTTATGCCTTTGAAAGTATAAACAGCGTGTTTCAGGGGTTTACTTGCCACAGTTGCATTACTCATACTCCGTTTCTTGCTTTGTTTGCTGGTAGAATACGTACACCAATGCAGACAAGCTTCTGGAGGCTGCAGAGCAGTTGGCTCAGACTGGGGAATGTGACCCTGAAGAGATCTATAAAGCAGCCCGGCATCTGGAAGTACGGATTCAGGACTTTGTCCGGAGGGTGGAACAGAGGAAACTTCTCCTGGACATGTCCGTCTCCTTCCATACCCACACCAAAGAGGTAAGATGTGCATGGAGGAAGTTTTATGTGTATTATAGAGTGCTGCAAGAGGCTGACTTCAAAAAATCAGATGACATAGAAAAGGCATCTCCACTGCGTGGGGCTGCTATCAAGTTCATTTGATGCATGTGTCTAACTGTTATAAAGAGTAAATAAAATGTGAATGAAACCTATGAATGATACAGGGACAGCATATCTAACATATCAAGCTGTGCTTAATTTCCAACTAGATGGTATTGTTATAAAGCAAGAATTTTCCTGTGAGAACATGAGTTGATGTTAGCATATTAGGTATAAGCATGCTAGCAGTGAGAAACGTATTCTCAGAGGAATTAATTTGAAGGTAATGTTAATTGATGTAGCCGTTATTATTAAGTATTACTGGAAGTTTTACATTATTTAATGAGGCAGACGGTTAAAGAGCAAATAGCCACATACTGATACAGTGAATCAGTGAGGACCTGAATAAATGCTGTTTAGTGTAATTGAAAAATATCCAGAGATAAGGCTGTCTTGCCAGAGATACAGTGGACAGGACAGCAAATGGGAGGCCACTGGGGATGTAATTAATGCATACTTCACATTTTTCTGCAGACCAAAGGCCATTCAGTGATCAGTGACTTTTAAAGATAGGGTTTCTGCTGAGAGACATGGAATTAGTTCAGAGAGGTTGTTTTCATGCACTGCAGCATCTGTGTGCAAAAGTACACTTGATCAGAAAGATGCTCTTAGAAGCTGAAAGCTTTGCCTTTGTTTGTTGATTTACATGTTACAAACAAGGTGTGTATAGCGGGCTTCAGTGTGCTGGGGAGCCTCCTTAAATAGAAGGTGTATGCACGCATTCAGATATATATATGTGTAGATAATATATGGAAGATAGCTGGAGTTACAGTGTGTCTGTTATAGCTGTTGATATATTAAGATTTTCCTTTTACATCATGCTTCTGCAATACACTAAAATTTAGTTACTTCAAGCTTGTGAATAGTACTATTGTTTCCAGAGTAGCTCAGACGCTTGCAGCTATGCTGGCTTGCCACAGAGGAAACTTAATTGGTTATTTCCTCAATCAAAATTATTTCATAACAGTTTCCTACTGTGATTAACCTCGCTTCACCTATGCAGGTGGAGACTAGTAACACAAAGATAGGCATGACTCCAGGAAGTTATCAGTATAATGTGTTTTCTGTCATCTGAATTTCTTCTGGTGATTACTGGTACTGTATAGCCTAATTTGGGTTTGGGAACTAGAGCTTTCCTATGTGAAGGGTTTTGGATTGCAGAGCACTACACTCACTTCTACTGTTCTTCAACAAGAGGGAAATTTGCCTGCTCCACTCACCTGTTTTTAATGAGCACTATTTTGGTGTCTAGAAATGCAGGTGTTTAACAATGCAGGTTTTTTTGAAACTATTAAAAAACCAGTCTTTTGTGACAGCATCAATGATGTTTACTAGATATTGAGAGTAAGCCCTAAAGCTCTGCCCAATTGATGTGTACCTATGGGACAGATTGCTGATATGATACCTTTTTGGAAAGCTCAGTAAGTACTTGCTGTCAGTTTTAGGGAGATCCAGGGGACAAGACTCACAGAATCACAGAATCACAGAACGT
>NW_010169579.1:0-6898 GCF_000695765.1 Mesitornis unicolor
TTCTGTGATTCTGTGATTCTGTGATCTCTGAATCAGCTGAGTATTTCAAATGTATTAAAGAATAACTTAAGTTGTTCTAATTAAGAAATATGGAAAATTACCTGAACATATGCTTTGCATAGGTGTTTAATAATATTATTTTTAAAAATAAAACATATAACAAAGGAGGTCTACATTAGTATCTGTTTGAGTCCATCTCAACTACTGTTGACTTTTTTTGTTGTTACGTAGCTATTGCAAACCCTACATGTAGAAATACCTTGTCTATGTTATGGCAAAACAGTACCTTTTCTAGAAGCATTCTTTCAGGACAGCAGAGTGAATAAGTCAGATCTTTCTTTTACTTTTAGTCAGGGACATCTGAATATCATTGCTATGACAATTTTCTTCATAATTATATGAGAGATGAAAAAGTTCATACATCTGGGCCTGCATAGTACCCAGGATAGCTTTATCTTCTCATTGAAACATAAATGGGTAATATGACCTTAAAGTAGTAATCGACAGCCAATCATGTTTAACCAGTCATGTGAATAATTTGCATCTGTTCCACAGAGGATAGTGCCAAGATAAGAAATCCTTACCCTTCCGCAGTCAAATGGAGTCCTGCCATTGACTTTACACCGTATGAGAATGGAGGTTATTACTGGAGAAGTGAAAAGTCCAGGGGTGGTGACCTGTAAACATCAAAATACTAAGAAGTCTCATGAATCTGTTTTGTATTTTTGAAATAAATTGTCATAAAGTCCAAGAATTTTGAGTGTTACTAATGTTTATGATAATTTTACTACTGTTTAAGATAATTGCTTAATAAGGCTAAACTCCTGGGTCCCAAGCTGAACTGAGCATCCAAACTGATAAAGTTTGGATTTCCCAGTCTGTGCCATGATATCCAATAGTAATTTTTATTGTTTCTAGTGTCAGAATTAACCTTTATCAAATTCTCACAGAAATGCAGTGCTAACTTGAATAGTTAGAACAGTTGGAAACAATATTCCTTTTTCTCTCTCTTCTTGAAATAAAATATCTCCTTACTGAAAATTAAAAATTGAGATTTTGCATGCTTTATAATATATTTATAAAGCACGAGGGGGTTTAAGCTCAACTCATGTTGCCTTACATTGTTGGCTTGACCACATTTTGGGAAAGAACATGATTAGATTTAGAACACTGTCAGCCAAACTGCTTTTCAGAGACCAACCAATTATAGCTAATCTTGTGTATATCTTTGTCAAGAAAGCAGGAGACTTAACACTATGAATACAGACAAGAATGTGCTCAAAAAATCCTCTCAAATAAATTCCACTGTATGTTCACAGTTAGTATGCAGGTATATTTTTTGAATGACAGTGTTTATATTTGAAAAGCTCTATCGTTAATCACGTTTTACACTTAGCCAAACTGACTAATAAATGTTAGAACTTTTTGTATCTTTTCAATGTGGGAAAAGATAGTACAAAACACACAATGATATCCTTTTAAGTAGTTTTTTCAGGGTTAGCCTAAGAAACTGAATAAAACATATGTAATGATTATATATTTTCACAAATATTTTTATATGTAGTTTATATGTCCTGTATTCCACTACATGTGGCAGAGCCAGGAAATGAAAGTTGTAGCTCTTAACTGTAGTTAGCTCTGATAAATTAAGCTAGGTGCATAGTTTAGGTAAATCCAAATAAGCGAAATATATAAATATCATATAATTTCATTAAATTAACAGAAATCGGCCTGAAACCAACTTCAGGATCAAGGCTTCCTTAATTAAGTAAATTTTAAAAGGGCTTTTACATCTTTCCCTTCATCTTTCTATTTTAAACTCTCTTGTATTATTCTTTGGCAAAATGAAAAACCCTGCCAAATTCTTGAATATATCTGCATATGCAAAAATTATTCTTGAGGTTTTTATTGTATTGCAAAGTGTTAATTTACTGAGACATGTAGACATAAAGTCCAAAAGTCTTTTTAATATATATAATTTCAAGTAAAACAGAAATGTGTTCAACAAGAACTGCTTTGTAATTGGCCAATTTTTCAGTCTTTTTTGGTTTTGGTTTTTTTTTTTTACTTTTCTAATATTAAAAAAGGAATAGTGCATGAAAATTCTTTTACTGTACACAATAGAATACAAGAGAAAAATCACTCTGGTAATTACTTATGTGAGAAAAGAAAATTTTACAAAATTGAATAAATAATGTATGCACATTTCTATACACTTGAGATTAAGCCAACATACCACAAGATGGCAGATGAAGGCAGCTAAAGTAGCAACTTGCAGAAGAACGTTTTTTTCTGACCAACAAACTTACAAGTGGTTTAGAAGTGTCCTTAACTTCGTACTGTAGGAAAAAGTTTTAGAAGTTGTCTTTCAAAAACCAGACATTCATGTTCACCTACTAATGTTCTTAAATAATGCTTAGCTGCTAGAACTACACCGCCTCAAATTCAATGTTTAGCCTCCAGACACAGTATATACAACTAAAAATATTCTTTGAAATCAGTAAGAATTTTCCACTTTCCAATTCATCCTACTGTCAGTAACTCCAGAAAAGGCAGGGAGCTGTCTGCCACCACCAAGCCTTGTAACATTCTGGTCACAGACTATGGAATACTATGGGATTCTGTTTCTTTACTTGATGAGAATCTGAAACTCCACCTCATCATCCACAGAAGTATGCTCAGCTACTGGGTTATGGTTATGTGAAATCAGTTTCTCCAATTTCCATTGATGAATTTGTTTCACTCCACATTTTAAAATACATATTAAGCCAGAGTTTGAGTGTGATACTCTGTAGTTTCAACTACTGTATAAAAAGTGGGAATAGAGAGACAAGGGGTTCTAGTTACTGATCTAATAAGTGCCTGATGTAAATTCACTTCAGCTGGGCTACTGTCTGGGGCTCTGAAATCCTACATCTCAGAGTGGTGTTTTAAAAACTTATTGTGCAGGAGCACAGAAAAAAAGTCTATGGAGTAACAGCCAGTTTGTTAACTTCCCGGGCTGCTCATCTTTTCAGGCAAGGAAGAAATTCTGGACATTCTCCAAATTAGACGTTGCAATACTAAGACATTTTACACAAAATCATACTGTTCTCAATATTTTAGGAATATCCAATAGGACATATGAGCTGAGGTGGCAATTTTCAGGATTCCTCTTGTGGTTACAATCCTATGTGACTTACCAAAAATCACATACAGATTCTGCATTATTCAGGTGCAGCTTTGAACTGGATCTGAATTCACTGTTTCTCCTTTATGTCTTCTGCTTGACACTTGATGACTACCTGAATATCTTACTGAAACTATGTTCTGGATCTTTCCAGTTATGCAAAAATGTAAACTTCTGTTGCTCGTAGATCATTCAATCTGCACATTCAAGACAACCTAAAGTACCTAGCTTATTTTATAGGCAGCATTCTGACCCTTTTCTACTCTGTTTTGAAATTCATACCTGAAATTTCTGATGGAAAAATAAATAAGACTGAATCATGAATGAGAAAGGTGCACACTGGTGAATCATATCTGTGACAATCATATAACACAGTTTGCAAATCACATTCATTAATCCCTGTCCCTGTGACAGGCACATGCAGGACAGTTTTTCCATAGACACAGTGTCCTAAGTATCTTGTCGATGGTTTGTTTTGGTTAAGTGGTAAAGGGCCTGACCTTGCACGATCAGCTTGCAAAGCAAGTGGCACAATGATCAAGTGGTGTTTGACCGAGCGGTGTTCACATGACCAGGTGAAGAGAGGCAACTAGTGAATACACAGCGAGATAGCGTGACCAAGACTTGCGGTACATTCAGTAACCATTGTAATTATGAGATCATGACCACATAAAAGAACCAAGACTAAACCAAGGTGTCCACCCTCCACCAACAATAAAGGACCAATGAGACACTGCTTGGATCCATGGTGGTGATTATCCTTGCAACTCTATTCTGAAACCTCAGTTAATTTCTATCTTACTCTTTTATACCCTGTCCTATCGCTACTTGATTTTGAACAAGTAAAGTTGTTTGGTATCTGATGTGGTATCTGACCTCTTTCGTGTCTTAACTTTGTCCTTTGGATCATATTGAACCATCACAATGCCTAATGCTAAAGCTCAAGCACTATGACATAGTAGCTCAACACACTGTTTTTTAATTAGAACAGGCTTCCACTCACTGTGGACATGGGAGGGTTAAAGCTGAAAATGCTGCTTCCCTGCCCCTTTGAACTATCCCTATAGAAAGATCCTGAAAGTTCTTTCTTATGGACAGGAAAGGAAAGCTGGCAACCACTTGGATTTTTCTTTAACAGTATTGTTTCAGAGCCAGAATTACTTTTTCTCTATTTTTCAAAAGTTGACATATTTTTCTTTTTTATTAAATATTGATTTATTTTTTAAAAGCAAGGATCTTAGCTTTCATAGCGTTCTAAAGGCAAAAATGCAACTTCATTAAAACAAAGACAAGTGAGACTGTAGAAAGAGATTATAAAGTTAAATGAAAGAAAGCACTGTCAACTGAAGACAATGGATGCAGTAGCAGAAAAAAAGGATCAAAACTCTAACTCTGCCCTGCAGTTTTGTTTTCTTGTGTTATTTGCATTATTAATTTTGTACTGCATAAAGATTCATTTACTGAATGATGCACATCTAGCACCATTTACATGTAGAAGCAATAGTTTCTTTTACCTGTCAACATCTAGTACAGAGGGGAAGCATCAGATTTTGCAGTTGTTTTTGCTAATTTTGAGATGTAATGTACTGTTTCTTATTTTAAAAAGAATCCTCTAAAGAGATATTTTTCCTTAATTTTCCATAATATTCTCAAAGTCTTAAAGCAAATATACATAAGTGAAGGCACAGAGAAAGCCTTGTACCCTCAATAGACTCTTACTAGAAGACATACAGACAATGTTTATTGATACAACCATGAATAGCTAAAGTACTTTAGTCTCTTAATAAGATAAACAGATTACTTTGCAGGATAATTTATAAACTGAGAAATTAGTGCTTAAAATTCAAGGGCATTTTCAGCAAGAAGTGAAGTTTTTCCTACTGTTCATAAAAAGCCAAAGCAGTATTCCTAAAAAAAATTAAATCCCAGTATATCCAATATTCAAGTATACTACTCTTCTAAAAAATCATTCAAACATCCTATGAGGAGTCAAATTTCCTGCTGGGGCAGAGAATGTAACTTGAACTCAACTCAGAAAGCCATAATATAAGCAATCATACAGTGCGATATCTATGCAACAATGCAACACAGTCAGAAAGTCCAAGAAAAGCTGGGACCAGAGGGTGATAAAACAGATAGCAGGGCAAGGCCCCATCCCACAGTACCTGAGCAAGGTAAGCAAGGCAGAGCCAGAGATAGTAGCCAGGTTCAACCAAGAGCCCAGATGACCAAGTTCATAGCAGTAAGGTAGGAAGTCAATCTGAGGATAACATTCAGGATCAGGTCTGGTGAGGGTAATGGGATCAGAGGCAGCCCAGCGATCACACAAGCAAGCCCATGTAACAAGCCAGGTTAGGGTCACCATCAGAAGGGTCTGTAGCTTAACACAAGCATGGCTGTAACTGAGCTGAAGATCAGAATTATAACATAGCTGAGCTTAAACAGGACTCCCAGGAAAATGGCCAAGGACATGTGTGTGGGAGGCTCCACATGAGACTGGTTGGGTCTATTAGGGCCTATTAGTGTCCCCAGGTACCTGACAAAGAGAGAAAGAGTTTTGGAGAAATACCTCATAACTATGTTCTCAGCTACCTATTTTGCAGGGACAAGGTCTACAATTTGTAAAAAATACACATTGAGAGATTTGTGCGAAGTGAATGCCTGCAGCCTGGTTCCTAGGTGTGAGAGGCTGTGTTTTCTCTGAGTGTGTGTGTACGCATGGTTACAGTGCCAAATCCCCACTGCCTGGAAGGAAGAGCAGAATTTATAACACATGTGCATTAACACATTTCTTAGCAGATATTTGGACTGCTCCCTGTGAAAAGGTGGTAAGGCCTTTAGCCCGACTGAAGTGTGTCTACACCAATGCACGCAGTATGGGCAATAAGCAAAATGAACTAGAAGCTATTGTGCATCGGAATAACTACAATGTAGTAGCTATCACGGAAACATGGTGGAATGAATCACACAACTGGAGTGCTGCCATTGATGGGTATAAGCTTTTCAGAAGGGATAGGCAAGAAAGGAAAGGGTTGGAGTGGCCACGTATGTTAGGGAGTGCTATGACTGCATAGAGATTAGCGATAGTGACAATAGGGTTGAGTGTCTATGGGTGAGAATCAAGGGGAAGGCCAACAAGTCAGATATCATGGTTGGAGTTTGCTATAGACCACCTAACCAGGATGAAGAGATAGACAAAATATTCCATAGGCAGCTGGGAGAAGCTTCGTGACTGCTTCCCCTTGTACTTGTAGGGGACTTCAGCTACCCAGATATCTGCTGGATATATAACACAGCAGAGAGGGAACAGTCCTGGAGGTTCCTGGAGTGTGTGGAAGATAACTTCCTGACACAGCTGGTGAAGGAACCAAAAAGGGAAGGTGCCCTGCTGGACCTGCTGTTCACAAATAGGGAAGGTCTTGTAAGGGATGTAATGGTTGGAGGCTGTCTTGGGCATAGTGATCATGAAATGATAGAATTTTCAGTCCTTGGAGAAGCAAGGAGGGGTACTAGCAGAACTACCACTTTGGACTTCTGGTGGGCAGACTTTGGCCTGTTTAGGGAATTGGTTGGCAGAGTTCCTTGGGAGGCAGTTCTGAAGGGCAAAGAAGTCCAGGAAGGTTGGACACTCTTCAAGGAGGAACTCCTAAAGGCACAGGAACAGGCTGTCCCCGTGTATCGGAAAACAAGCTGGTGAAGAAGCAGACTGGCCTGGCTGAACAGAGAGCT
>NW_010169580.1:0-11799 GCF_000695765.1 Mesitornis unicolor
CCAGCCTGTCCAGATCTCGCTGGACAGCCCATCTCACAGCCCTCTGGCGTATCTGCCACTCCTCCCAGCTTGGTGTCATCAGCAAACTTGCTGATAGTACACTCAATTCCCTCATCCAAGTCATTGATGAATATATTGAATAATACTGGCCCCAGTACTGACCCTTGGGGCACTCCACTAGTTACAGGCCTTCAACTAGACTCCGCCCCATTGACCACGACTCTCTGGCTTCTTTCCTTCAGCCAGTTCGTAGTCCACCTCACTACCCGTTCATCCAGTCCACACTTCCTCAGTTTAGCTGTGAGGATGCTGTGGGAGACTGTGTCAAAGGCTTTACTGAAGTCAAGGTAGACCACATCCACTGCTCTGCCATCATCCATCCACCTCATTATATCCTCATAAAAGGCTATGAGATTGGTCAAGCACGACTTCCCCTTGGTGAAGCCATGTTGACTGCCTCTAATGACCCTCTTATCCTTGATATCCTTGAGATGGCACCAAGGATAAAAAACAAGGGTAAAAACAAAGGTTCACAAATTATTGTGTGAAATTTATCAATTTGAAAGAGTAAACAACAAAGTTGTTGGAAACCTCCTGAAAGACAGGTCAGAGCAAGAAGCTGGAAAGCTCCTACAGTGAATCAGTTGCTGAAGGAATAGGAAACTGCTCTGCGGGTGGCAGGTCCCCCTTCAAGAATGCACCCCTTTCGCCTCCATACTCTTTTGGCTTCCGGTTGTGTCAAAAGTCAGAAGAACATTTTAACACAGTTGTTCTATAAGACAGGATTTGAAAGCCTCTGACAGGCATGGGAACAGTATTAAGTAGTGGGGAGTAGGAACCTTTTGAAATTATAAATAAAAATTACAATTTATTATTGTTTGTGAAAAAGGCAACAAGTAAACAACTTAGAGACTAACATCACTAACAAAGATAACGTACTACCAAAAATGTCATACGTCTTCTACAACCTAATTACACTCATTTTATATACATCTGAGAAAGAGAAAGAGGTGTTGGAAATGGGGCCTTCAGCAGGAGTATAACAATCAAATATCCTCACTAGCTAATGAGAACAAATACATTTGAAAAGACCACTAGTGAACTAACAAAATATTAACAGAGAGAGAAAAAAAGATGAAATCACAAGTTTATGTGGTATAAAGAATTTCTAAGAGAATCAAATTTTTATATGGACTTCCTACTCCACATATCTTAAAAGGTTTAGCTAGGTTCTCTGAGAAAGCATACATTTTATTTCTTCCTCAGGACAAAAGTACTTTTTTCTGCTTTCTTGAGCTTGCAAAACCTCCAAGACAAATGATGATACCAGTTCCTTTTGTCCTTCAAATGCTATTTGAGCAAATGAGATAAACATGCCACCTATAAGCATAATTGTGGGGAAAGTCTTGAGATAAGACTTCATAGAACATTATTGCATATTCGTATAACTGGGACTCTACCCAACACTAATCATGATGGTTTTCCTATAAATCTCAAAATCCTCAAGTGAGGATGATGACTATATGCATTTGTACGGAAAAACTAAGCAAGAAAGCAATATAATAATCTGGAAACAATTCCTCAATGTGTTGTTCCTTCCAATAATACTACTTGCCTACAGTGCACTGTGGCAAGTATTGCAGGTTATGATTTGGCTTACTGTATAGTTTTCAAATAAGTAGCTCTCTGGGATTATAAAATAGTAATACAAACTGGAGGGAATAATGAACATAAAGTTTCATTTGGTTAATCAAGTACTTGGCTATATGCTTTTTTTGCTGGGATAGTAAACATTCATAGTTTATGAATTTATTCAAGGATAGCTGCAGAGTTTGCAATGCATTTCTACTGAGGAGATTAAACACTCAGGAAGTTTAAGTGTTTTTGTTCAGATCTTCCACAATACACAGATGTCTGCATTCCTACTTACACACTTAACCTACATTTTGGCATCTTTGATGTTCTTCAGCTACTTAACTGCCACTTAATCCAGGGAGGATCTAAATATCTGCTGTCCTGTATATGTGAAGATGAGCCACAGCTGGTTAGCTGCTTGAAGCCCCTGCCACGCTTCAAGTGGAACAGGAGCTTGATCCCAGGCTGCCTTGTCCCAGCTGGGAGCCCTAACTCTTTGGGTAGTGGCCACTGAGGAGGAGATCTTTCTCAATCTCTCCTGACAAATTTGTTCCATTTTTAGAAACAGTTTTCCTGTGGAGAGGAATTGAATTCTCACTCCACTATACTAATATAAAAGACAGTTTTTCTCATTTTTCACAGACAGGAAAATTACCTTCCTGCAGGATAGGATACCTTCTGCAGAGAGGATAAAAATTCCCTAGAGAAAGATTGCCACCTCTGTCCTCTCCATCCTTCTCCTGGCAACTCAGGAAACTCCCTGCTTGTTTCCCAACCAAGAAAGTGAATAGGAACTTTGCTAGCTCAGCAGCACTGAATAAGCAAGTATGCTGCAGCAGGCACCATTGTGCTTTCCTCTCCCTCTAAATGCAGATCATAAAAACAATAGCCATAGGTTTTAAACATTTTCTTCTGTTTCTTAGAACCATAAGCAACTTGCAAAGCACTTAAACTGGCTGGAAACACAAACAAGGGATCATTTCTTCTTTGAGATTTAAAGGTAGACTTTCCCAACATTCCAAAGGGATGTTTCTGGTACTATTTGCGCACATAATTCCTGCACATGACCAGAAATGAGGACAACAGGTACATCACTGGCTCCTTTTTTCTCCCTCATCTTTTATATTAAAAATAGACCAGATTTTTTTGTCTGAATATATTTTCCTACAGTTTATCTTGGTTTATCCATCCATGCTAAAGGAATAAAAGGAATCAAATTTCAGGTGTGTGCTGGAGTTGTGCATTGACATGCCATATTCACCTCATTTCTGTAAGGGCCAGTTGGGACCTATTCTTCTTTTTAAATCTATAACTTGTAAGTGTTTAAATGAATGATTAGTCAAAATTCTTAAGCAAAATAATTATTTGCTTTCTAAAATAGAGTTTGGCATCTTCATAAATGGATGATTATAGCATTGCACTGTGAGCACTAATTTGGATATCTGAAGAGATGTCAGTAATGCTATTGTACAGAACTTCACTATATACCTTTCATCCATCTATTATTGTCATACAATCTAATTTTACTGCTTAGTTCTTCAGAATTTGTAAGTCACTAGCATTCAGTTCCTTTAGTATTAGCAAAAGAAAGACTTTGTCACAAAACAGTTCTCTTTGTCTGTGGATATTGCTCAACTCTATTTACACTCCAGGAAGTAGGTTCTAAACACTTGCAAATAATTCTGTCAGCTCAAATTGTTCACATAGAGTAATAATACCTACGTTTGACTTTCAGCAGAGTATGCCCTATTTTTAAACAATTAAAATTATCAGACAAAAAAATGCTTTGAGTGAGAAGACAAAACCTGAATGTCTTCACACATTAGAAGTCAAACACATAGAAAGGAAACTATAGGAATACAAGAAAAATAATTTAGAAGAAAGTATAAATTAATATTTGATATGGACTATCTACTTGTTAGTAAGACAAATAATCTCTGTCTTTTTTTTCCTTCTTTACAAGGTAACTTCTTTCTACAGGAAAGATAACTCAGTTTCAGTCCTGCTCCTGGAGCAGAAGGGTGGAGCCTTGCTTTCAGAGACTGCAAAGAAACAGAACTCTCTACTATTCTCTTTCTAAGCAATCTGCAATTCTTTCCTTTGTCTCACCATGACTACAACCTTTATAAATATACCATAAAATTAAGTAAAGTCATTCAGAGGCTTGGTTCCCAAACTTACAGGATTCCCATTAATCTTATTCATCTTTATGGCAGCTGTGAGACTTTTCACCTCTTGAGTGTTACTCAGAAATTGGTGGTAACAAAATTAATTCCATCATCATGGAGCACAGTTCTATGTGCAGAGAACCTTATGAGTTCCTTGTGTGACCTAATCATCATCTTTAGTGTCACCACAAAAATTAGTTTGGTAACTGTTTACAGTCACTATTTTTGATACAAAATGTTTAAAGAGTTATAGCTCCAACAAGTTTTTTTTATCATGAGTTATAATGCTGGGCTCATTTTCATAGTATACTTATTAACCCATATGTTTCCTCACAGGTGGAGAACTGGATAGAACAGAAAGTCATAAACCTCAGTACTAAACAGGACTCATCCTCCTGCAAAAAAGCTGACAACTCTTAGCATTGCCCAGATCAGACAATTCAAAGACAGGAATTTCTCTATCTGTGCTTATACATGTGTATGGTGAGCAGTAAAGCATTACAAAGGCTAGAGACTTTTCACAGCAATGTACAGTGTAACACTCAAACTGTCTATCCAAAAGGTAACTCATGTACCAACATAAACAATATAAAATTAGCACAGTGCTTCACTGTGGTTGATTTACTGTGCTTTTGTAACTGTAGATTCATGAGTTTCAGCAGCAGTGTCTAAATAGGTCTTCTCCAGTTTCTTTCCTACAAGTTGTTCTGATCCTTGCACTGCATAGACTACAGCAGATCAGATATCTGGTCAGAGTCAAAATAAATTAAAAAGAGAGAATTTCCCAAATACCTACAGTTTAGCAGGACTAACACACTCTATGGCATTGCATTATTCCACCAGGATATACTACCGGGCTTTCACACTGATGGGATGGCAGGGGTTGTTTTGGCTTCTAATATAATCAAACTAGTAGATGTGGCTACAAGAAACCATAATGATTTTAACATTTTCTTTTCCCACGCCTACACATTGAAGATTGTTAATTCAACTGAAGTCACCAAGTGCTTTGCAATTTTCAGTGGAACACCAAACAGAAAAAACTTGACTATTTCAAATTATGCATAATGCAGCTTTCTAAAAACATGGGTTGCATTGTCTTTTTGTTGGATGTTTCCCCTGTCCTTCCCCAGAAGTCCATGGAAGTCTTCGTGTAGTAGAATTCCCCCATTTTATTCTTCAATTGAAAAACTAATTCATCAGCTAATCTTTGCTGCACAGAAAATTGAATCCTATTTGGACCAGTTTGTTTTCTGTTGTAGAAGGAAAAGGCTATCATTTTACTTGTCTAAAGAAAGCTATAACTAGATGAGTAAAATGTGTGGAGGAAAAAGCAGCTTAAATACTAGCATGCTGATGAAATGATATCATCAGGATGAAATGATTATGTGGTCTCCTTGAATAGGTGCGCACCAGCCACTGTGACTCTTGCCATTTCCTCAAATTGACCCAAAAGGCTCACATTGTTATGTCTGTACTAATCTGCATGATCCTCCCTTGCATGCTGACTTTGCAAGGACAGCTGTATTTCTGCAATCAGATGAAATGCTTCTTTTGAAAATGTGGTTATTCAATACATGTTTTTTAATGAGGTATTACTATAAGGGCTGTACTGTGTAGTCCCCCTAAGGATAAACTTACTCCAGATGAAAAGGATCATCTGGTTTAAAATGGTTAAAGTTGAATTTTTTTCTGATTTACTTTCAGCTAAGTATAACAGGAGATAAGATACTTACCCTTTTTAAAACAGGGCCTAATCCTGAAGTCTGCAGAGTCTGATTGAAAGAGTTACATTTAGCTGAAAAATATGTATTTGTGAACTGTACCAACAAATTCCAGAAAGGTAGACTGAAAATTATAACTGAAATGTTTGGAGATCCCTCACCCAATCAAGTCCCTACAAATCTTGGTCCCACTAAAGTCTGGAAAGTGTGACAGATAATATCAAGGGAAAGAATATTCTCTTAAGATTTCTGATCAAAAACACCAAACAAAGTAACCCCATCATAATAGCATTATGATGTGACTCTTTAGTCGTGAAGCAGAACTGCTAATTTCAATCAAATGAAAAATAATGTTCAAAGACAAAATAACCCTTTTATCCAACTTATTATTCTTATAACAAATAGTTTTAAATTTTGTACAAAAATTGAAACAGAGTTGCTCCTTGTCACCTATTTCCTTCTCGACCCTTGTTCCTCCTTCCCCTGAACTTATATAAAACTTACGACATTAACTCACACCAGCTTTCTCTTTTTGTGCTTTGCTGCTCCTAAACTCCCTTTGGAAAGACTCAGGAATGTACTACTTCATCTACTGTATGTTTCTTTTCCTTATATGAATGGTACTGCCCCTGGAACCAAATAATAATTTTCATCCTTCTTTATTCATTCCCATATCATCAATTCCTGAAATACATTTTCAAACTTTTACTGTTTCCACGACCATTCTCTCACTACAAAATATCTGAATACTTCTGCAAAGAGCAGGTTTATATAGCATAAAGAATGCAGTGTGCGAGTGGCCCAATTATTTTCTTACACCTGTTTGGCAGAAAGAGTTTGCATTGTATTTGAAAGGTAATGACTAGCGTATAAACCAAAGCTTTTTTTTATCCCTGAAAAAACATGCTCAGTGCATTGGAAGATGGAGCTTGACCTTCTTCCTTCAGGAAAAGTGCATTTGATTAAATTATGGAGGCTTTTCAGAGGTGGAGAGGTTAAAAGAATTGTTTCAGTCTGCATTTATATGACCAGAGTTCCTGGTTCATATGTTCAAAAAATTCTAAAAGGACAAAAATAGTTACCTGAATTAAAAAAAGTCTATGAGAGTTATTTCCCAATATTTTAGAATCCATTGCTTCTGTATGCTTGCTGAAAAGTAATGCTGATATAACTTTTTTAGAAAAGGACACTACAGCATTTTTTTACTTGCTTCCAGCAATGCTTTTAATGCAGCTGCTCTTGCTATATCTAATATGTTTAGTTACAGTAGCCATTAAAACCTCAAAATGAGTATAAGGTTTTGCAGCTTCAGCGTATTACAAGTTTAGCAGTCTCTGGGAAAGATGAGCCATCTACTTAATCTTTATGATAGTATGCAAAGTGCCGGAGCCTAACATCAGAAAAATCTTTTGTTGGGTCAAACATTAGTATTTTGTTAATATTTTTAAACGCAAAGACACTGAATAGCATATTACAATTTTGGTACTGCTTTAAAAGTGGTAGATGATGGAATATTTTGCTTCACTTAAATTCCTGTGACTAAAAGCTGTTTCCTAATAGGGCTTTTGCCTGAGTAAGCCAGATCAGATTCAGAATTAATATTTATTTCTTTTTTGTACTTTCCAGCATCCCACAGAATTCAAGATAGACATACAAGCTTAAGCACAAAAAGAAAACTTTTTACAGGGGATTACCAACTAAACTAATCTGTTCTGACCTGATATCCTTCTCAGCATCCAGCTCTGATTAAAAGTTTTCAGGAATTCTAGCAGAGCCTTAAAATTGAGATTATTTTTTAGTAAAGCAAGATCCAGGGCTCAGCCCCAGCACTAAGAACATCCAGATACCAGTCCTTTGCATATCTTGAGGGAAAAAGAGAGAGTGAAAGGGAAAGAACCTTGATGCACTGAGCTTTAGTGAATATATATGCTTTTTGTTTTAATTTCATTGAAACACTTTTGCGAAATATTTTGTTTTGTGATTATCTCCTTCCTCTAACTTTATAGAGAAAAAAATCATAAAATGAAAAGAATACAAGAACAATTTCAAATTATCTCGTGGCTCTGTAGCATTTGCTTTAAAAGCAAGAATATTTATCCAACTCCAAATGGACTGTGAGTTAAAATTTGAAAAACAAACCTATTATTTCACCTGGGATGAAATGGAAATCAAATGAGAGAAATTCAGGTCAACACAAAAACCTTCTTTTGGCTTTGGAACAATCTAACCCTATAAAATTGATGTTTGCATGTAGAGGATTATATGGTCTTTTTAAAGAGAGATTTAACCTTACCAAAACAAATTAGAACAGGAAAATATTTTAATAAAGACAGAATTCATTAAAGTTTTGAAACTGGCTTCATGCTACAAGCTACAATGTGAATGTGAGATCAGTCAAAATAGCAGAAAGGTAAATTGCATCACATTTACAGTAAGAAAAAAGAAAATCATAACATAGCTCACTCCATTGTAATTAATGTTTTGCTATGTCTAGACCTTCCATCCACCATTTCTTTGCTATATGCCATACATATTTTACTCAAACAAATGTAGTCTAGACCCATCTTTAAAATGCTGTGTTTGGGAAAATCCAACTTAACATATCCAAAAGCTGACTCAGGCACTTCTCTATTTTAGGAGCTAAGGCTTGAAAGCACTGGTCTTTTAACCCAGTCTCTCAATACATGCAAGACAAGCTCCTCATATTTCTTCTCAAAACAGACAATGTTCTTAGCACTTACAGTATCTAGAAAGTGAAACCAAAATGACTAAATTATTTTTAACATAAACATTTAGATAACTAGGTGTTAATATGAAATATTTAACAGCAAGGTCCTCCAAATAAATTGGAAAATACAATGCCAGATAATCTAACCAACAAAAAAACTTGACATGCAATTGAAACCTAGCATGTTCAGTATAACGATCTGGTAAAAATGGGTCTGATGGGAAATTTAAAAACAGTGCTTTAGTCAGTTCATCTTTACAGAATCATAAGACTCCTCCAGATATTTGGGATATATAATGAAACAGAACCAGGACAGCATGGAACTATATTTAATAGAAAGGACATAAATAAAATTCACCTGTATGTAACTGAACACAAGACAGTTTCCAGTATCTTTTACTGAAACCAAATTAGTTTTCCTTTTCTTGGTTTCAGAAGAGCAACTATGCTTCCCCAGAGCTAGCACAATTAAGTCATATTCCTCAGAGGAAGAATGAGAAAAAGATTCCGATGGCACTCACCTCTCTTCTAGACTGTATCTTCCTTTAATTATGATTCAATTCAAAAGCATATCCGAGTAGTGTATCTTGGCAAAATGAAGATGTTTCACTCACTACAAAAACTGTAAAACCTTCTAGCACTCAAAAAATTCACTCATCTCAGGAGATGAAAGGTTGGAAGTGTGGGAATCAGGGTAAAGTCAATCATCCTTTCCACTGAGCTTGCAATGATTCTGATTTGGACACATTCCAGATTTCCTTAATAATATCAAATAATAAAATGGAATAGCACTCTTCCCATCATAAATGGCCAGTCATCACAGTTTGAAATTCAGAAGAAAAACCAAAAACCTGGTTGAGACTTTTTGGAGGGGGAGCAGAGATAATTTCTGCTGCTTTACCTCAAAAGGTGAGGAAGGAAAGGGGAACCACAAAGACTGTCTAGCTGCCTAATGTTTCTGGGGTAGGTAACGGAAGTTTTTAACCTGTTTTACTGTATTCTGGATGTCAATTGGACTCAAAACACCATTCAGCAGATGAGAGTAACTACAGCAACAGCAGCTTATACCTCACATTGTGCTAGGACCTTTGATTTGGGAAAGTAAGATGAGATGGCACAGATCTGGTTGTCCCCCACGACCAGAATTTAACTCTTTGTTGATGGAGTGACATACAAGGACCTGAGTGACCTAGAGAAGCAGATCAAATATCTGTCACTTTGCTGTGTATAGCACAGAGCCTTTGGGACTTGAGAACTGCAATTGAACTCCTCTCTTGCTCTTCTTTCAGTTCAGAAGACATTTACAGTTCTCAGCTATGAGAATGAAAACACAGGACTGGGATCTGAGGCTGTATCTTGCCAGGACTGGCATTCAATAGGCTGACCAGATACATCTTTTTATGCATACATATAGAACAGTACCTATGTGTGTATGTGTCAGCATATGTGTGTGTGTGAAAATTTCACTTTCTCTCCTGTATAGGTTACAATATTTATGGATCTAAAAATAATGTGCCAGAAGAATGCTTCAGCACTGTTTCTTGGTAGACAGAGTTCTTTAAGTGTTTCGCTCTTGAAAATGTATTGAGTTAAGGATTGTCATTCTAACACACACTGAAGGCCAAATTCATTGAAAAGGTTATGTACTAAACCCTTATCAAATGATGGACATATGCTGCTGCAAAATTGGCTATGTAAAATCCTAGGAAATTCCAAAGAAGTTTTTCCCCTTGACATTAAGTAGTTTATTTTATATGGCTTATGATACAGTCTCATGACATACAGTGAACACTTTTTAAATGCATTAATTTTGCTTTACATAAGAGAACCATGTGATCTTGGATAAAATAATTGGTATAGGAATATTTAATAACATTTAAGTTTCTGGTGATTTATGCTTTTTGAGGAATCCAGCAAAATAAGGAGTGGACTGAAGCGTATGTTTGTAGACTATGTCATTTTCAATTTATTAACAAGCAGGAAGCAAGACGAAAAGAATTACATGCTCTCCTTCCTTCAGTCTCTTTCAGAAAGGCAAACTCCCAAAATGGTTGGAAAAGTTCCGGAAGAGGAGTAGAGTTTTGTGTGTCTGAATTTAGGATGAAGCAACTGGCAGGGCTCTGTGCCAAAAAGGTGTTGGCTGCCATCACAGCTGTACCCGATGTGGGCTTAGAAGAACAGGAAAGTGTTTCTATTTATTTTTAGTTGTTTTCTTATTCCTTCTTCTTTTGAAGAAATTCTTATAAAAACATTTATCTTGTCATCATGTGTAAATTATGTACTCTATTTTCAGTATTAAAGGGTTATGTCCACCCCGCTGTGGGTTATATATTAAGATTCCTGCAGCTGTTCTGAAAAGTATTTTACTCTGAAGATACTCCAAAGTTCTGGTTGACTTGAATTTGGAATAAGGATTTTGCCATTATATGCTTTATGAGAGGGAGACTGGTAAATGTCTGGACTTTGGAACTGACTTTGTGATATTTGGACTGCACATACACATCATGTGGTGAATTAGTATGTGGTGTTCTTGTGCAAACAATAAAAACAAAACAAAGAAAGAATTAAAAGTGCATTTAAGAAAATTAATTTCAGCATATGACTAAAACAATCCCATAATAGCAACAACTTTGCGGTAAAGGTACATACTTGCCAAAAGTATCTGCTAGTGTGGAAGCCTAGCATTCAAAATCCTCAATTTAGCAGTCATACAGATGCTGTTACTTAGTTAACATCCAGTATCATAGAAAAATTAAGTGCAGTCTGGAGACTGTGCTTCAGAACAAGATGCAGTAGTCAAACCTGTTGGGGTAAAATCTTGCTCCCATTTTCAGCAGTATAGATAATTTTGTACAACTTTTGATTTACAACAGACAAAAAAAAAGATGCTAACAATACTAAAAAGTAAAAATTATGAGCATTACAAAAAGCTCACCTAAAATGTTCTTCTTCTCAACCAACTGATCATTTTCCTTCAGAAACTGCAAAGTCCAGTCAGCCGAGCCCCTAAGAAGATATAAAGCTTAAAGGCAGTGACAAGAATGGCTCTTATTACTGGAAACAAGATATACAATTCTACACTTTTTAATACTGGTCTCTTAAATATTAGTAACTTCTGCTATTTACCTCAGTTGAACTAAGATTTGGATCCTACCGCAGAATAGATAACAGATAAACAGAGAAAGTAGCTTGCCTGTCTAAATCATAACTGAGGACATAGTACTGTAAAGAAGTTATTGTCTGCAAATTTTTAGTAGCTAGCTTTCTTTCAAATCAAAGGGCTTCAGTTCTTAGAATCACTTATATAGGAGATTACATCTGTTCTTCCTGGACTTTTCCTAAGGAGAAGGGTTTTCTCCAATGCACTCAGTCAAATCTTTCATCTACTACTTATGTTCTGTACAAATAAATTTCCCTCCAACAACTTCAGTAAGGCTGTATTATTTATTACACTGATATAGTTCTGCAGCTAGAACTTATCAGCTACTGTGAAATGCATTCCACAAGTGTTAATTCAGATTTTTAAATATATATATCTTTAAAT
>NW_010169581.1:0-27398 GCF_000695765.1 Mesitornis unicolor
CTCCTAATATTCTGTGATTCTGTGATATAGCTTGTCTGCTTATCGTGATACAAGAAATGTTCTTAAACAACTGGATGAAGAACTGAAAGGAGGCATAGTAGAATTGTGTCAATTCATAGCATCCCAGCTCTTAGGAGCTGGAAGTAAAACTGAAATTTGACCTTGACTTAGCAATAATATTAGCTACTGTTGAGGGAGTAAAGTTAAAGTCATCGACCAAATGAAATTACAGGTTTGCCATGATAACAAAACAAAGCCAGTCAAGGATTTGAATACATTCATAAGAACTTCTCAAAGCCAGAAAATGTTAGCACTACTGCCTGGGAACTGATGAGGAGGTCACATCTAGATTTCAAAAAGCAAAGGCATGGTTTTGGTGCAAGTAAATATACTTTGGCCAGAACGCAACATATAAAATGCCCCACACGCATTTCCTCAGGTAGATGTTTATCTGAATTCCTTTTAGGCTACTACTAGGTACTTGATGAGTATGAAAGCATCAAGTTTGCCACAAGACTCTGACATTTGGAAGCAGTGTTACAGATGCTAAGGTTCAAGAAATTATCACACAATTACAAAATTACTGGACGACATGCACAGTATGGAACTTTTACTAGTGCACAGATTTTCAATAATTTGCATGTAGAGAAAACGCAATAAGCTGTAAGAAGATGTGCCTGGGGTCATGTATAATTTGAGTATGACCCACTTCTGTAATAGAACTAAAGTATCAAATAAGATGAATAAAATGAACTAGTCTTAGTGAAACTTCAAAGCACAATTCCAAATGGAAAAACTCTTGAAAAGAGAAACTCTCCCACCTTGCAGGATAAAATCATACTGACAATACTGAAATGAAACTACAACAGATAGTGCAACTTTGGGTATGGGAGGCTCTCCAATAGTACCATCAAGAAAAATGAGGTCAAAGTTACTAAGAGTAATTTGCGGCATCCATCTGGCTCTGCACTATGTGAAGGACTGAAAAAAACCCATCCTACTGTGGTCAGGCAAATGCTGTCATTCAAGATAAGGAATCCAAGTACAAATTCTACAATAAACACAGAAAATTATGCAAAAGAACTTCAGAAGCCATAAGAGACCTGTGATTGTTGTTGATACAGATGCATTTGGACTAAACAGAAAAGATGAATTATTAATAACTTTTAAGTTGTTACAAAACATGCTGAATAACAGTGTAAAACACCCTCTAAATCAGTTTACATGTCCTGGATTCCAGATGAGCTAATACTGGATAACGGCCTGCATTTCACAAATTACTTATTTCAGCAATTTGCTTGAGAAATTAGATCAAGCACACTAAAGCAAGTCCTTATTAGGCACTGCCACATGGGCTAGCAAGAAGACAGTTCAGTAAATATAATAAAGAACCAGAGGTCCAAGGAAACCATGTCTGGTCTTGTTAGATTATCACAGCACACTTCTCAGTGCTCCACTGAGATTTTCTGTTCAAAGAATTATGGGCAATAAGGGACAAAACCCATAGATATGAAAAGCCAGGAATGTTTAAGCATTACAGAAGAGCTATCTGTCTAGAAGTTAAAACAGAGCAAATGTTACAAGCATAGTCAAGACAAGCAGCATTGCAAATGGAAGGGAAAGTGAGATTTGAGGCTGATTATATAGCTACCAATTTAAGAGTCTCCTCTCATCTGCAATGATGTCAGATGTCACAAGACTCCCAAAGCATTTTCCCCATTATTGGACCAGAGCAGAAGTTAGGGAAAACTAAGAGGCACTCTGGCTTGGTGCATTTTGAGGACCAGCAGAATAATATGTGGACAGCATTTATGTCATGATGGAAGTAACAGCTTTGTATTCAAACATCATCCAGCAATAAAAAGGTTCAAATTAAAAGACTCATTGGCTGTAGAAGGAATAACTATGTAACATATGACTCAGTCTGAAAACATTGATAGCTACTGACTTTTAGATTAGATGGCTCTAGTTGTGTATTTTATTAACTGACTACTTCAGTTTGTAGATGTTATTTTATGGACATTTGCTGTTAAAAGAAATCAGGAAAGGTAGAGCAGTTGCCACTGACTTGTGCAAAACAAGAAAGAGAGTAACCTTTTGTAACCCTCATTCACATGTCTACACTGGAGCAGAAAATAAGTTTGATCTCCTCCCAGCACTTCTTTATTAAAAATATCACATATCTTGGCAGAATTTGGCAGATAAAATAATTTGGTGCTTGTCATTGCAATTAGTTTCAGATTCTAACTGCTGGATCTTCTTGTTATTTTGTCTCTGCAGTCAAAGAGCATGCTACGATCGGATGGCTTCTCCTTGCATAGGTACTTCCACACGGTGTTCAAGGCAATTATAAACCTTCTGTTAAACAGTTTCAAGCAATTGACTTTTTTGTGGCATGCTGTGTTTTTCAGACCTTGAGTCATTCTTGCAGCTCTTCTGTAAACCTCTCCCAGTCTTTCCACGTCCTTCTTTAGTATGGACATCAGATCACCCTGTCCAGAAATAGTTTTGCTTTGCCCAGAAATAAACCCACCTCATGCCCTTATTGCATATTCCCATCAAAACTAGCACATTTAGCAGCTGCATTGCACTGAGAGCCCTGTGCAGCTGGATGATCCCAGCAACCATGATCTCAGAGACCTTTTCAGAGCTGCTGCTTTCTGAGACGTAGCCTCTTGCTCTGCGAGGATGACTGACACTTTTTGTCCCCAGTTGCATGACCTTGGATCTGTCTCCACTGAAAAGTGTATTGTTTGAGCATACCAAAAGATGGCTTTGTAAGCTCTGAGTGACCCATCCATTATGCATGGTTACACTGAGTCTTGTTTCACCAGAAAAATTTTATCAGCTGTTTTTCAAATCAATGACAAACAAATAACATTAAGCCGATAAGTAATCTCTGCAGCTGCACTAGAAACTCTCACATATATAGTGATAATTTCCAACTGGTAAAAAAGACTTTGCTAGTTTCTAATATATTTAAGTTTTCTGTATTTATTTAGTATAGTCCTAATGTTTTAATCTGAATGTCATGTTGTAGTAAGTTAAATACCACACAGATATCTGATTATATTAGAGAAAAATAGCCCTCCCTGTGCAAAGTAAACTTTTAATTATATAAGAAATACCAAGCTAACTTGGCAGACCCATTGCCCATAAAGTATCAACACCCACAGCAAACCATTTACAGACACCCATACATAGACCAGTGCGTGCTTGCACAAGGAACCGGCAAACTTCAAATGTGTTTGAGAGCACCAAGAGAGCTAATGTCTATGCCACCAGCACCACCAGCACTGGAACATAAATACTTTTCACTTGAGCACTTAACTCCTCTTCTGGGACTACAGAAGCTTTCCTGTATTTCACACACTTAGCTGTGTCACACCACAGTACAGATGAACAGGCGACCAAGTGCATTGAAATGATGATCTGCCTGGGGGGCAAAAACCCAGACAAACAAAAACCACCAGCAGAGAAAAGAAGAGAGAACAGAAGTGGCGCAGTTCACTTTGAGACACTCACCCAGCGCTGTGTTTGAGATTTGACTTGATTCTAACACCCTTCATTTCAAGTAACTGTGTGCCATGAAACCTGCTGATGACAGAAAGTCGGGTGGCATCTGTAGTAAGAAAGGCTGGAATATTACTTGGGAATTGTTGGATGACCTTGAGGGCTGGTGTAGTAGAAATGGGAAGAACCTCAAAAGCAGAGTGCCAGGGTAGGTACCTGGGGAGTCATAAACAGAATCTTTGCTGTGAACTGGGAGATCATCAGTAGGAAACTACACAGGAGAAAGGCCTGGATGTATTATCCAACCGAAAGATGACTGTGGGTCTCCAGTGTGACACAGCATGAAAAAGGCAAGTCCAACCATGAAATACTTCAGGCAACAGATTTCCAGCAGAGAAAGGGAACTGTCACATCACTTATACAAGGCATTGATCAGACCTTGTTTGGGAATGGTCCTTCTTATCTGTATTTGAGAAAGACAAGTACAACCAAGAACAGGTGGCAGAAAGGGTTGCTGGATGGATAACTGCCCTTACAGAGAAAAGTCTACAAGAAACAGCATATGTAGAGTGGGAAAAGGAAAACAGAGAATACCATTGCTCTTCACAGGTACATCAGAGAAAGAAAAGAGACAAATAAACTAAAGGTTACATTTGACTCAAGAACAACTGATGAGGAATAAATACAGGTTAAAACTTTGAGCACAGTTTCTAGTTATCGAAGTGTCCCAATATGAAATAGGATAATGGTGGGAATAACATCTGTATAATCTTCACAATTTTATTACTAAGTTTATTAAGCTTATTAAGTTTGACAATGTTACTTGCAACAATGGAACGCTGGACTAAACAACTCAGAAGGCCATTTTGAGTCCTGTGACTTACGGACACTGTTTTGTGATAGAAGTTACATGTAACTATGGTTGGGTTATCCTTGATGTGCACCAGAAGAAGCTCAGAATGAAACCAAGTCCAGATCACCTAAAACAACTCTGAAAACATGTTTTCAGTGCCTTAGAAAAGGAGGGTCATGTGCAAAGAGAGAACATGAAAACAAGAAGGAAAACATGCTGCTTCAAACACCAACATCCTTACCTCCCATGAGGAAGAGAAGCCCCGCCACATACTGCATAAGGCCTCGATCCCAACAGCACCCCAGCACCCCGATAATCCATCCAAAGAGGATGATGGCCACAGCCATGCCCATGAAGCCAGCTGTCATCCTGCGCAGATCTGCAGTGGGGAAGACAGAAAAACAACATGCACACGATCAGCGATAAATTAGCATCATCAGAGGGTCATAACAGTCTTAATCCAAAATGCTACTGCTCTGCAAGGTCTTCAGTGTGTGTTGGCACAGGATGTAAAAGTAAAGGAGTAAAGATGGTTCAGAGGGAGGACAATCCATAAATTAAGATACCAGCTTGGGCCATAGTGCCTTGCTGTCCAGCGGTGGTGTGTGAGAAACTTGGAACCTCCAGGATGGTGAGGCACACAGATATTCTGATAATAAAGATACAGAGATAATAAATGCACTGCAGATACACAGCTAGGGCATTGGACACTTTATTGCCCTCTATTGTATCTCGATGGTGACCTTGTCAGATGGTTTTTGGTGAGGATGCACTGAGAGCAGGAGGAGGGCAGGTGGCTGGAGTGAAGCATTTAGTGCTCTGCAAATGGGGACTGAGTACTATACCTGCTATGGGTGCATGAGGTTGATCTGTATTTATTTCATAAATAAAGGAAAAAGATCCCCAAGACCTAACGTAAAGAACCCTTAAATTAAGACCTGGTTATACTGCATATTTGCCTTCTGCAGAAAGGATGGGACTGCTGGGATCCCTCCTCCTGCATGTGCTGGGAAAAAAAATCTTCACAGCTGTTTTTGACGTGAAATCTGAGCAGGAAGACCACCTGGCAACCAAAATAGCAAGGACTATGAGAGCTAAAGAGCATCTTTACACCCTAAAATAATGGAACAGATGGGGACATCTTCACTAACGTTTGATTGTTCCCTGTCCCCCTCTCATGCATGCATAGAAAGTTTAAGCACTGATATGTCAAGAGTGTACGTGCAGGCAAAATTCCAGCCAGGTCAGCTCTCCAAACATTTGTTTCCTTCTTGAAACAATTTTGGGTTGTTTTTTTTTTGCATAGCAATGATTTCACTTTCTTTCGAGAACCAGAATGCTTATGACACGGGAGGAAGATCTGAAAACTGTGAATCATCCACCAGTCTCTGTGGCAGCTTTTCTCCTTGGCTGGCCTTTGAGTGTTTCTCAGGCTGTTTTCTACCCTTTTTCCCACAGTGGATCCAAAAGATCACCAACACCAGTAGTGCAGATTCAGTGAAAGTTGTGAACAGTGATAAATTAGCATAATCAGAGATTTATAAAACTCCTTATCCAACGTGCGAAGTGTCCACAAGGCCTATAGGTGTGTTGGGACAGTGTGTTCATTATAGCAATTCTTATGTGAGATGGAGTTGCAGGATGTAACCCTTCCCTTGAAACTATAACCATTTCCTGCAGATTGTCACTGGTTTTCGCAAGGAGTCCCTCTGACAACACGAAGATTACCAGGTCTTCAGCCTGCAGTGACCAGGGCCCTTTTAACAAGATATACATCTTAAAATTCACATTTTTATGAATTATGAATTTATGAATTTATATGGTGACTGCCCCACCAAAAAAAACTAAACAAAAACTCCCTACAAAGCATATGAATATGTTCAAGGAGGTCTGGTGCAGAAAAAACCCAACATTTTCTGCAGAAATTCATACTTCCCACAGGCAAAGCTAGTCTCTGTTCCTTGGGAATTTCTCAGAGTGCTTTCTAAAACAAGCAGCCAATGTTAGTAAGCATCTTTCATGGCAGAGCGTCTTCCTACTTTTTGGTCCGTGAAGGCCTGGGCTCAATCTGAACGACAGATAAAAAAACATAAAATGTTTACTACTTCCTACATCATCTTCAATAACAGCACAACACGTCTCTGGGAAGCGCTGCACAGCTGCCTGTGTCAGCTCTGCAAAACTCTTCCATCTCAACTTGCGACTGCTGACTCTGGGTAACAGCTCTTGCTTGCCATAATGGAAACATACCCTAACAACCTGCTTTTAATGAGCTGCATTTAAAGAGCTTTATTCAGCTGCAAGATGTCAGTAACTCCTTCAACCTACCCCAATAACAAGCTGATAGACCTAGTTTTCATAGGTGCCAGAGAGGATCATGAGCATCCCCACATCCTATATACCAAACTAAGGAATGGTTTTTACCCCACTAAAACCAGTGTGAGTTTTGCCATTGAACAGAAGAGTTAAAGTAGCAGGACCAAGATTTCGAGGCCCAGTTTTGAGGTTTGTTTCACTTGATCTGTCTTCCTGATGGAACTTGAAATTCCCATTCTAACAACACAGCAAAAACCATCAGCATCTTAACTTGGAGCTTACATTATTTTGGGGGAAAAAATAGAAAGCTAACCTCTGACAGACACTTAATACCACACATAAGAAAATTTCAAAGTTGAAATTCTCTACGAAATCTTAG
Organism: Mesitornis unicolor; assembly: GCF_000695765.1. Lineage (NCBI taxonomy): Eukaryota > Metazoa > Chordata > Aves > Mesitornithiformes > Mesitornithidae > Mesitornis > Mesitornis unicolor. The sequence goes on from NW_010169581.1 coordinate 7,062, forward strand.
TTCTTGCAAGTTCAGTGGGCTTAGTTTAAGATTGCCACTGCTTAGGCCAGTTGCAAATCTGCTTCTCACAAGCCCATCCATTAGGGCTTATCTGAAATAAATAAAGTATAAACTTTCTTTTCTATTCAAAACCACCTTGGCTTTTGTCCTGCCATAACCTTCCTTGAGGGCAGCCCCTGCAAATGGTAGTGCTGCGAAAAGGGGTTGCAAAGCTGGTTTCATAAACAGCCTGAGCTTGTCCAACAGCATCTTCTCAATGCTCCTCACCTGTCAGAGCCCACATAAAGCTGAGGTCAGTGCTGGGCACAAGTCTACTCAAAATGATATTTTTATGGAAAGGTACTTAATATGTGTCACTGAATCATTACCCTCAGGCTATTTAGTAAGGGGAAGAACAGGGAACAGGAGCCAAAGTTCTCTGGACACAAACCCCTGATAGCGGTACTTTTTATGATTACTGTTCTGTTGGTGTGGTGCTCGACATGGAAAAGACAGCAGAAAAGCAAAGATCTGCATTGTGTACTCGAGGCAATATATAAAGTCCTTCTGCTAATTTGGGAGCAAGTGATGCCATATAAATAAACAATAGCTCATCAGTACAAATTGATGGGGTTTTGTCTGAGTTTGGTTGGCACTGATAAGACCTTTGCTGAATACATTCTGCAAAGGTAAAAAGGGTCTTGCTTTGTCATGTAACACCGCTTTATGACATTGGAGCACATTTGGGATTGGGGTTTCTTTTATTTTTCTGAAATGGCTTTTATTTATTTTTAGACTATGAAATGAATGCTCCTTTACGTTTTTTCCTTCTTCAAAAACCTCTCTGAGTAACTACAGCATCTCAGGATCACAGCATGTCAATCCCAATCAACCGAAGGAGTGACTATGCCAGCAAGATGCTTTGTTGAATCTTATGGAGCCAAATGGGCACTGCAACAGCAATCACACCTTATCTTAGCTCACTCATGTGCACTGCTTAGCTGGTTCTACAGCTGACCCTCTCCTGGGTACCCATCCCAACTCCTCACACTGTAGCAAAGTGCACAGATTGCAGGTGTACTGTGAATCCTCCTTCTCTACCATTTAGTAACTCAGACTTTTAGAAATGTAGCTATGGGGTACAAGTTATGAAAGTATGACATTGCTTGTTCTGTAAGACCTATAATAAAGAAGCTGATTTTCAATGCCTTGCCTGTATGACCAATAGTTTCAGTGATTTACTGTATGGGCTTAGACACCACCATCACTTGTGGGTGAAAGTGCAGTATTTCCACTCATGTTTTAGAGAGGCCGTCATCATCCCATTTTCTTTTTTATATTAACAGACTAAAAGCTGTGTGTGAATATCTTCTCCTTGGGAGTACTTTCCATGCCTAGCACTGCTACAGGTGCTGCTGCATGTAATAGGCAGGAAACTCAATCCTGACTCAAAACCAATGTGGGCCACCAGGCAAGGAATACAGGTGTCATATTCACGTAGGCTGGAAACAATGAATTTCTTGACTGATAACATTGGAGAAGGGAGCGGGAAAGAAGTAATCCAATTCCCATGCCTGAAGCTGAAATGGTAAATTTGAAAGCCACAAGCGTTGTGAATCATGATGAAAACAAAAAACATTAGCATTTTAGAAAACCTCTTTAAAATAGAGACAGATTCTCATAAAACAACACACATTTCCTAGCATTTTAGTCTTCCACTGGAGAATATTAACTCTAAAGGTTTTCTGAAAATAAAGAAAAGCAGAAGAGCTGATTAAGATCAGTTTATTTCCAAGCAGCATGTGGTGGAAGGTTCTCTCTGTCAGTTTGCAAATGCCCCTGCCCTTCATTTCACCCTGATATCTGTCCATCTGTATTTGTTATGAGCAATAAAGTAATTGATGCTGGTTGTCACATTGTGGAAGAAGTTTCACACCCCAGCAGCTGCAAACATAACATGTTCTGAATCAGCATTGCTTCTTGAAAATTTCAATATGCCTTTTTGACTTCTGATGTTCTGTCCTCTTCCTTGAAATTGCAAGTCATCTTTCTAAAGCAAGCACTCAGTCTTCCTGTTGATCTCTCTCTCTATCTTCCTTCCCACAGAGGACTTTGATAATACTTGAAAAACATTAGAGATTTCTTTCTTCACAGCACATACAGGAAGGAAAATATGAGCCTCTTGTGAAAGATGGGGAAACCAAGACAAGATGAGAATAGTCAACCTGCCCATGGCTACGTGAAAAGTTTGTGGAGAAGCGTACAACTGAATCTATGTTATTGGGCTTTCTGGCCAACCCTTTAACCACACAGAACTGCTTGTTCTCAAGTGTTTGTTACCAGACTACAGTGCTTGTTATCAGACCATTAGAAAGTGCAATACAGCTGCAAATAGCATTTCGGACAGTCCGTCCTGTATCTCCTACGTTCTTCTCCCAACAGAGACAGATCCATAGGGACTAAGGACCCTGAAGTCTGTATCCAGTATATCTTAAACAGCTTAGAAGACATCCTGGGTACAGCACCATTCTTTCCTGAGGTATCTCAACAAACGTGGAAATGGAAAAAGGAATCACAAATGTATTTTTGTGCCCCTCTAGGACCAAATGTCTGAATACAGTATTGCCGCAAGCAGAAATAGACTTAGATAACAAAATTCTTTAGCATAACACTTCATTGCAGGTCACTCTGATCTATACCCTCCCATACTAGTTTCATTCTCATTTGTCTTTACCAATGTGGGATTAAAAACATTTGTATTTGAAAAGAGTCTAAATCACTCCTTTTTCATCTTTTTTCCAAACAAATATATATATTGAAATTGTTCAAGAACGGCACATAGCCCAAGAGCAGAATTTACCAGATTTCACTAAGCTTTGTTTAAATGACTTCTCTTACAGAGACTCATCATTGCAGAGGTACATTTCTCTGACATCATCCCTTCTCTTGTCTCACCCCAAAACTGCAGTGGGGGGCAAGATGTAAAATTGCACAGATGTGACTTTTACTGAATGCCAGCCCTAGCAGCTACAATGAACGAGTGAGTATTAATGCAGGTGATTTTGAGTGGCATCTTCTGGCTCTCACGATTCTCTCCACACAGCTTAAGACTGTATTTTGGATAAGGTTGGCAAGTAGAGGGTGAGGTTTTAATCTTTTCTTTCCTCTTCAGGTTTGGAGAGATAAGAAAAGAAATATGTATTAGTCTACCTGAGACTCAGTTAAAATCTCTGAGTGCCTTTTACTGAATCATGTGGCAACCCGGTCTTCAGTTTAAAGATTAATGCAAACACAATGAGCACAACCCACTTCAACACAAGTAACATTGGATTATATTTTTATGTAAGTACTCTGCACCAGAAAGTGACTCGGAAATACGCATGTCACAAACACCCATGCTAACGCACAACCCTCTCAAAGCTGAGAGAAAGAACAGCAGAAAGGCCTCACAAAAGGAGAAATCAGCACTCTGAACAACTTAGATGAGCCTTCACATCACAAGAGGTGCAATATTGTTTATAAGATACATGCATAACTTATCCTAAACCAGAAAATCCCATTACCCTTTCTTGACTCGAGTTTGTTGGTTGTGTGATGAGTGTTTGGTTGCCAGCATGTATGAACTCGTCTACATGGAAATGCTGATAGGAAGCTTCACCAACTGGCTGTGGTCTGTGCTAGTCAGCATGTCTCTCAGGACAGGGTGTAGGACGGACAGCTTGACGCATGATTTATTCTTGTCAGGACAGACCATCTCTCTGGATTTCCTCCATCAGAACTCTTAACTGTCCTTACAGTCATTTAAAAGAGAAACAATAACAAAAGGAAGGTGCCAGTGCCGCACTGCTGGTACATCAGCCTGCCTTCTTTCATAAGAAACCCCACGACTTCAGAGTCAGGTGAGCATTTCATCAGAGGAGGAATGAAGTCCCGTCTTCTGCAAAGGCTGACACCCTCAGAGGTTCATGTTGACAAACAGCAAACTCCACATGACACTGCAATATCTTGTCTCCAGTGAACCTTCTCATGAAGAGCCAGAGAGGGAGGCAGCATCCCAGACCAGGTCGCACACTGGTGTGTTACAGTCAGAGAGCAATTATTCCATATTTTTGGAAAATTACAGAGGCCCAAGAAATTCTGCAGTGGATGAAAGCAGCACCTGGAGCTTGAATATCAAGTCCTGATTTTGCTCTTGCCTTTTTCTCATGAAGAGCAGAGTGGAGACAAAAGAGAACTCCTTGATAAGGGAGAGATTTAAGGAGGCAGTAGAAAAGGAAGGAAACAAAACTTGTTTAAGTGCAGGGGGAATAAGGCAAGAAAAAGTGTCTCATGAGGCTGAAAAGATGGGTTTGTCTTCAAGAGACTTCATCATATGGCTATTAGACAGGTCAATGTATAAAGAAGGCATTTGCACAGCAGAAATTTAACATATCAGATGCAGTTCTACTACAGAAAGTAGAAAACTTATGTTAGGTCTAGGGAGAAAGATGACTGTGAATACCACCCTACAGGAGGGTTCAGCCTTTTGCTCCAATCCTACTTCCCCTTATGCTGAAAAATAAACTTTGGCCAGAGAATAACATGGATTTTTTTTATTATCTGCTGTGTCACTACTCAGCTCTGAGTGACAGCAGGGTAGGAAGGAAACAAATGCTTTCTGCTTACGAGGTCTGATGCAGTGGGCCAGCGTAGCTTAGCCTACGCCAAAGCATTATTCCACTCTACTCTACTCTACTCTACTCTACTCTACTCTACTCTACTCTACTCTACTCTACTCTGCTCTACTCCACTCCACTCCACTCCACTCCACTCCACTCCACTCCACTCCACTCCACTCCACTCCATCCTACCCTACTCCAAGCCATTCCCTCTTTTCTGGTTCTGGAGAGAAGATCCTTTTTCTTGGAAAGTATCTGAAGGTGATAATTTCTACTTATTCAGTGATGTTCACGAACTTATCGTGAAGAGTCTTTCTCTCTCCAGATTTACTGTCTGGGCTTGTAGCACTGCAATATATGAACATCCAGGAACATTTCCAAACTTTGGTCCCAGCAGAATACACTTGTAATTTGCCCAGTCAACCCTTTCATCCCTCTACTCCCTTTCTCATTCCCTAGAAACAGGGAAGAAAGTCTGAGGTACCTGCATTTTTGGCCATCCTTCTTCATATTCATAACTTTAATCCTTCCTGCTCCTGATAGATGAGGCCACACAAAGCGAACATTTCCCAGTTGTAGCCATGCCAAGAGGCTTTTCGTTACACAGCTTTCACGGATTATGCAGGTGCTGAAGAATTTGAGGCACATGTAACAAAATGGCTCCCACTCAATTTCAATGTGAACTTTGAGATTATCAGATCAGAGCTGTGCTTTTTTTTCATTTTTCTCTCTTCCTGTTCCCTTGAAGAACTAGGGAAATACACACTACTTTATGCTGGCCACCTCTTGCTTTAAGTGACCTCTCCTTTGAGCCTCTACACCACAAGTATGATCTTGCTAGGGAGGAAGAACGACACAGTTGTCCCTCAGCAGCACGTTAACCTGGCCAGAGGGATCATTCCTGGAGGACGCGAGGCCTCATCTCCCTGCACCCAGCACCTCCAGCCCTGGTGGCAGTGGGAAAGGCCAGGTGGAAAGCTCAGCTTTCTAAATGGAAGTTTTCCTGGATTCTCCAATGGTCTGGAAGAAAGCTGCAATGGGCTCTGGGCTTCAGGGCAAGGGTGAATCCCTTTCTTGTCAAGTGCTTTCAGTGCTGGTGAGAGGTGCTGCTCTGACACCACTGAAGACTGAATGACTTCATTTATCCCCCCACTAGGTATGGTGCACAGGAGGAAAAGCAGAGCAAGGCATCAGGGCAAGCTTCACCATACAGCCCTGCCAGGGTGTCACGGGGATCTAGAGACGCCTTGGGGGACAGTGGTCTCTCCAGCACCCCTACCTGCAAGGGACTGAGCATCCAGAGCGAAGAGCCCAGTGAGCTCTGCTTTCCCCGAAATCAGTGGGAAGGTTGGGTCATTCAGAGCTTTCCTCTGAAAATCAGACTCTCTTCTGCCTCCCAGGGGGTGCCATGGAAGCAAGTTCATCACTTCTTCTTCAGCAGCATTCAGATAATAGACACATACAGAGTACAGTAAGAGTTGTATGAAAATAATTGGATTCAGAAAGCCCTATATCCTATTATATATAACAATGGCTTTATTGTCTTGAACTAGAGTTCAAGTCTAGAGTTCAAAAGTCTTCTTCCACAATGAGCAGACTCTGCCCAGTTACACTTTGCTTTTTATATGCCAGCCACCATCACAGGATCTACATGTCCACTAAACACATGGAAGTTTATTAAAATTTAATCTTGCTTAGTATCTCTTGAACCACGTCTTGCAAAGGAGGCCAGGGCTCATCAGGGCCAGAAGGAAGCAGAAGAAAAAACAGAAACACTTTTTTTTCTCCTCTCTTTTTCTATCAGTGAGGAGAGAAGAGAGGACAAAAACAAACGGAGAATGGAAGAGAGTGATGAGGAAAATTAAAGAAAAGTTTGTATTAAAGATGACGGAGTATGACAGGAAGCAAGAAACATAATTGTATGTAAAAACCCAGTATCAAGCAGTGTTAAGGGTCTTTTGTAAAACACAGATTTACCCTGAGCTCCTCCTGAAGATAAATGAAGTTGGAGCTATGCAGAAATGGACCACAGGAGAAGCAGGAAGCGTAATACAGAAAAAGAGAGGCTTGATAATGCCTCCGTTTAACCTTCTTCCCTCTGCATTTGACTTCCCTCCTCTGCTGCCCAGTCGAGCCCAGCACCAAAGCCTTGCTCACAATCAGAAGCAACTCAAATATTATCCTAAAGGTTTTTCTTCCCTTTCGGCCCCTGCCCCAACCACTGGCACAATATTACGCAGCATAAGCCTGAGAATAATCCCATCATAAAGCATTCGGAGCAGCAGGTTTGATAAACGGCCGGCATGAGAAAGGCTGGAGGTGGAGGGATGGTATTTCTGCTTTATCAGTGCTCCAGCACTCTGCTCAAACATACTCATTCCACAGACCCCAGCATTAAACATTTTAATTTGGGAACTATGAAAGGTGTATTCCTGTTTTCAAAAAAAGACTGTTTACTGCAAGTGAAGCTGGGCTGGGGGGCTGGGAAGAGAGGAAGGAGGATGGGGGAGAAGGAGGGAGGAACTATAGAAAGACATTTAAAGCTGTGAGAAAACACTCTCCCTTATAGAAAAAAAAATTGATTTTGAAGTTTACTCTTCTATTAACATTTAAATTGAAAGGCGTTTCTTCCAAGCTCCACATAGGAAACCAGAAAATCTGCATTTAAATAGATACCATTTAAAAGTGGGGAAAAATATATATCAGCACTGAATGCTTCTCCGTTTGTCTGAAAAGAACTTCTCTTATAGATGATGATTAATTTTTTTTTCTTTTTTCTTTGTGTGCGCTAAAAAGAGAAATTGGAAGTACATTAAAATTCCGCTTGGCACGAGAAGGAGGCGGGGGAATGGCTGCTTAATTGCCCAAAACCCAAATTTTCAGCTCAGATATTCTGCAGGAGGGCCTCTGGAGCCTGCAGGAGGCAGCCCAGCCTGCTGCCAGGGATTGGGCCAAGCGGGTTCTCTCCTGCCTGGTCCTGGTGCCACAGTGCCCATGACCATGGGGCTGCACACTCCCACTGCAATGCTCACCTCACTGGGGACACCATCAGGGCCCCCAGACCCAGCTGGAGAATCAGACTTTCTGCAGTTTCGTTAGACACCTCTGTGCCTTCAGGGCACCACCAAAAAAACAGGGACATGCACCTCTCTGAAAACCACCTAAGCATGGCTTTTACATGTGAGCAGAGTGTCGAAGGAGAAGAGCACATAACTGAGGAGTCAGTGGGGTTTTAGGATGCTGCGCTCAGGGGGTTTGGAGAGAAGTCGTGGGGCAAGAGGAAATGTCCACAAGTACATCCACATTTCATGTCATGCTCTTGTCATGTGTGTTGGTGCCTGGGGCTCTGCACAGTCCATCACGATGCCAGAAACGTCGTATGAGATTTGACTGTGGTATTTTGCACAGCGCTACCTCCTCTCCTGCAGCAAAAGTGGCAAGAATGAGAAAGTGCAAGAGCAGCCTCCTGAGTGGGAGAGAACTGAAATCCCCAGTGCACACGTGGCAAGGTGGAAAGCTGGGAATGAATAAAGCCAATATCCCCAAGGCACACGTGTGCCCTCCCTACCTCCTTCCCTCACCTGCCCATCCCTGCCTCCTCTCTGCCTGAAGTGACCAACCTGAGGCTCAGCCTTGCCCCACGCCAGAGACCCACATCCCACGTGTTAGCCACCACCTGGCTTACAGAGGGACAGGCAGGAGGATGACAGGGAGCAGGGCAGTTCCTGTCTCCAGAGAGAAAGGCCTCTCACTGGCTGTGTCTGCTGCGCAATCCTCATATCTCAGTTTTTGTTGCGAGTGGTGAAATTAAATTTCACCGACCAGCAGCATTCAGGGAGCAACAAAGAGCATGGTGCTCGCTCTAAGTCCAGGGCACAATGGGCCTTGTCGCCATTGAGGAATCCCCAGGAAAATCCGATTATTAATATTCATCCCTTTTTTCTCGGTCTCATTTTCAAGCTCATTCCTACAGTAAAGGTCAGATACGTACTACCTCCCAGCAGTACATTATCAGCCACCTCGAGGGCCTCTTCTGCAGTGTCAAAAAGGAAATAATTTGGAGTGAAGAAGGGCTGGTGTCCCAGAGGCTCAGCTACGGGCTCTGGTGGCTTTCACCTTTAGGTCACTGGTCTGAATCTAGGTCAAGCTGGCGCTGGCTGTGAGCCACAGTCCAACAGCCAGGCAGTGGTTCCTGTGAAACAGCAGCTCCATACAAACCCAAAGGACAACTACCTACACCATGCTTTGGCTTCTTTTAGAGAGTAACAGCACCACACAGATTTAAATTTTTGGTAGAGTCTGGGCACTTCTCCTCCTCCTCCTGCCTTTTAATGGATGGCTCCAGTGCTTCCAGCTGGATGTTAAGCTGACATTAAAAAAACAAGGTGGAAAAGCCAAAGGCAGAAATGAGGCATGGTTCAGTGATCCAGGTACCAGTGGAGAGTTTGTAAAGATGCAGATACTACTCTCTGCTGTCTCACAGACTTGCAGGGCAAGAACAACGAGCTTTCTGTGCTTCAGTTCTCATAAACTGGGATAATCTCATCTCATGGGGTTGTTTTGAGGATTAACACATTAAAGATTGTGAGCTAGGTTCTCTGCAGCAATGGTACTAGGAGACTTAAAAATTCCTCGGACAGATAAAAACTTTGCAGTAGGATATGGGAATATTTTTCCAGTGGTGATTTTGAATACAATCTGATTAAATCTGAAAAAGCATACAGATTTAAATAAGTAAAATGTCAGCTCTTATCTGTATACAGGCACCTGTAAACCTGGGGAGGGCAACTGAACGTCATGACTATTTCTTGGGCCAAGCTGAAATCATGGAACCGAGACCCACAACCTCCCAGTTTGACACTGGGCTCCTGTCAGACAAAATTTTTGCAGCACGACTCTGTCTCTAGTCACTGAGCTTGTAAGGAAGAGCACCTCCTGTCACTCAACACCCACATTAATTTGGCCAACTTGCTCTCATTGCCTCTCCCTCTCCCCCTCCCAGTTTGCTGGGATCTCACAAAGGAACAGCCGCGTTCTTCCTGGGGTCTCTAGCTAATATTTTTCCTATGCAGATGGCAATCACTTTCCAAAAATATATATTTGTGACAAGAAGAAATGTTTAGTGGAAGAAGCAGGTGCCTGGAAAATGGATTCCCATTTGTCCTCCCCTCCCCTTCTCCAAAACCCAATCATTTCCCTGTTAATAAGCTCGCTGACTGTAATGTGGTACTAACCTTTCACAATTGATGCCAGTGACATTTTGACAGTTCCACATATGGGCCTGCCGAAAGCAGAAGGAATATAAATTTGCAATTTGGTAAAAAGCTGGGTGAGGAGCCAAAGCAGCTTGGGGGAAGGAGGAGGAAACCGCCAACCAGCCAAACAAAAGCCCACTGCACAGATGTTAAGCACAGCAAAAAGGAAAAGCACATCCACAGCTGGATGTACCCCAGCAAATATGTGCTTGGAAAAAAAGCCTTAGGCACCCATCAAGCCCAGTCTAGCCTGAGATGCCTCCCAACAAATTCTCTTCATGTGGCAAATTTAGGGAAAGTCTTTTCTAGCAGAAGGGAAATCGGACACGGCATTCAATCTGTGCAAACTGTGTGGTTAACGTCAGATGTCACAGGCCTCGGCAGCTGCTCTAACAAGGAATCTTCAATATTTCCACCAATGTGATCAGCCGTAGGGAAACAACTATTTTCTAACACTGTTTAGTGGAGTGTCTTTGAATTTACTTTTCAAGGTATCTCTGCACAAAATGCTGCTGACAGTTCACAGATTGGCTCAGCTCCTCGGTGCGTGTATCACATACCATACATCTTCCCCAAATTATGTCTATATCAAATCTCATAATATTTGGATAAAAGCTAACTTCTAGAAAGAGGTCCGATCATCATATAGCACGATGAAGATAAGAAAAATGTTGCACATAACGGTTTGTTCAGGTGGTTGATTAACCCGCACTGCTAGACAGACAACCCTATTATTTCATTTGGCTGTGTCTGGTTTCTGCTTCCAGGCACGGTTATTGCTATGTGGTGGGGTAAGTGGTGCTGTGATCACTCCCTTTCTTTCTGATCCCCATTTCAGCAACACTAAAATAACTTCTTTTTTTCTGAAATCAGCAGACTGTGGCTTCTGCCATGGTTTGCTGATGTCTTAGTGGAAAATGTGGAGGTGTAGTCGCTGTAGATGCATATGTAAATAGTAATGTGTAGTAATGCTATAGCTGTTCTGTGTGGATAACCAATGATGCTAAAATACTATTTAAATATCATGGTTTATTTGAATTTTCTTTCTGACAATGTGGGTCCTCTGGGTAGATGAGGGAGGCAGCACAAGTGTCTAGGTAAGCATACCCCAGCTTGCAATTCAGAGGCAATGGGGCGTGCTCTTCTCGTCTCCAGAAACACACAGCCAAATGTGGAGCCCAAAGAGCTCTTAGAAACTCCAACATAATCCCTAAGCAATGGCAATGGGAGCCACTGGTCAGCAGCCGCTGACAGAGGTGGGCTGACACTGAAAGCACAACTTCAGAAAGATGAGTCTTTGCACAGGCTGGGAACAGTAAGTCAGATGAAAAAGTCAGATTTACTCTTTTTGAGATGTTTTCCCCACAGCATGTTTGTGCTGAAGAAATAATAGTAGGGTTGGTGCCGGATCACTGTATTAACCGCGCTCATGGGGAGTGTGAAGTCTAAGACCTTGCTGAAGCAATGTCACTTGATAGGCAGGGGACTGTGGCCAAGGCTGGGCCACGTGTGGGTGTTTCGTGCGATTGCAGGGTATGGATGACTGCTTCCAGCATGACCTTTGTAAGAGGTTATACTTGATGGGACGGGGAGGATGATGGGGGTCAGAAGTGCAGGGTGGCCAGCAGTTGTGACAGCGAGCGTGCTGAATTTCACCGTGGCATGCCTGATCTGAAGTCCTTCACCTGTCAGGCTTTGGGAAACAGCATGAAGTTGCTTCCAAAGCCAGTATGGCTCTGACAGCTTCTGGCAACACGTTCCTTCAACTAAAATAACGGGTAGGATCCAACTTGGCATGTGAGACTACCTACTCTCATCAAACAAAAAAAGTGGGACTTAGTCATTATTTGGCCACTGCTCTGCAAGCAGGGAGGGTTTCCATGCACCGCATGGGACAGAGCAAGCCTCTGCCTTGTTCTAGCAGTGCTGTGATACAGAATAACCCATAGATTTCTGTTCAAAGCTTTCTCCTCAAGTCAGCTCATTCCCAGTTTTGTAGAGGGCCTCCCTGGCCCAGCACCCAGTTCCCACCCCCCAGAGAGCCTGATTTGTTTCCTTGACTTGGTTGTGCTGCTATTCCTGCTTTTTCAGGAAAGAGCTATCCTTGCACAGGCTCCCCTGATGGCAGCCACCGTGGAAGCACTAGTTAGCGGCAGATTTTTCTACAGCACGCACTAGCACTCCTGCTGCTGCTATCGTTACAAAAGCCTACACCAAACTGGTGCGACTGTGGGAGATTTTCTGAGAAATGACCGCGAGTTAGTGGAAGTTGGCCAGTTTAAACAGCCTCCACACACTGACTGACAGGGTAGGAGGATGGAAAACCTTGCAGCTGTATGTGGTCTTGTAGCACCTGTTACCTTTTCACAGAAAGCACCCCTCGATCTTTGCTAAGGAAAACAGTGAGTGCTGCTAAGTGCAGCAGAGTCCTGCAGGCACCACTCTGCCTATAGCTCCAGGGTCCAGCAGAGTGGTGTGAGGCCATGAGATGTGGCTTGAGGTCTCTGAAGGGACTGATGCTTGTATGGTAAACAGGATGGAAGGGCCCTGATTGCTGAGGATATGACTTTATGTTCTACAAGATTATCTAAGATCACCTAAAACCAACAAACAACTCTCTCAGCACCACCAACAGAGCCTTGGTGGTGTTCCCTCATATCATGTATTTTTCAATTGCCATCCCAAATGGTGGATTATTGTCGCTGTCGTATACCCACCAACCCAGAAACTGAAGTCCTCAGTGCACAAAGTGTTTGAAGTGTGCAGGCTGTACAGCAAGATGAGGACGAAGGGTGCTATCTGACTTTACCCTACCTACCTCATCAATCCAGCCAGAAGCAGGGCTGATTATGTGTTTGGAGACATGCAAAAAGAGAGACGGGGAAAGAAGTGACAGTTACAAATGTTTTGCAACCCGAATGTGACATTAATATATGTATGCAGTGTGTTCACATTAGGTATTTGTACACAACCCTAATAAATACCATGTTTGACAGCAGTTTCACAAAACCACTCAATGATGTAGAACTTGCCATGAAACAGACTCTCTGGTTTTACTGAGAAAAAAGAAACATCCCTGTACTTAGTCAGATCCTTGACTTAGTGGAAATCTAGAGCAACTCCAATGAGCTCCATATGAAGTTTAATTACTCTCAATCATACTGAAATTCCCAGATAGTTAAGGGATCAACACCTGCTCCATAAAACACGTGCTTGATTTCAGTAAGCTTCCAAGTCTAGAAACACCAATATAGGATCCAAGGCATTGTAACATCTTCACTCAAGGGACTCTTCTTTGTGGAAGGCGCAGCTATCCTGTTTCTTTCACTGGGTGATGGTCCAGTGGCTGCACTCAGAAGACAGAAAGTTCACCACAGTACATGTCTTTTGCTCACTCATGTGAGCAAAACACTCATGCGTTCACCTCAAAGGCTGAGTGTAGATCAGAGATGTTTTTAACACAAGTTGGAAGCTGCCAGACTACCTTGACATTTTCCTCACACTGCCCAGGTGCTGTGGTGCTGCACCAGACAGGCACGTCCATGCTGTAGGCAGCCCATTTCCCCTTGAACAGTACCAGAACAGCCCTGAGGCTGCTCTCGTCAATGCAGGGCTCAGCCACGGACCCAGGATGGCAGCGCACAGTCAGGACCAGCTGAGGCCAAATTCTTCACTTGGCCAAATGTACTATCTCCTGCCTCTCACAACAAAAACTTCTTTAAGAACTAGAGGAAGGCAATGTCTTGTGATAAATCTATGTGATCAGCTCAAAACCAGCCCAGTTGTTGGTCGTGGGGAGCAGAGAGATGCCCACCAATGCTGACCTCCAGCCCTTGGGAGCTGCTTTCAGCCAGGGTGACAGCCCAGCCTCACAAATGCTATGGCCTTGCCACATCACAGCCAGGCCTAGGTCTGGCCAGGGACACCCCAGATCTCAATCCAGACCCTGCCCCTGAGCCAGCATCCCAGTTTTGCCTTCAGACCTGCCTGGATGCTGTCGTCCCTGCAGGGCAGCCGGTCCCTGTGACTCTCTGGCAGCAGAGCACTCCAAAATCAGTGCAGAAAAGCGTCTGTGGAGTTATCTGCTCAATTCTGATTTTCAGCTGTTTTTGAGATGTTACAAAAGAGGGAAATTTAAGTATCACTTAAAAAATGTAGATATGCTCCATATAAAAACTCAAAAATGTCTCTAATAACATTCTGACATCACTTCAAATGGCATCTTTTAAAATTGCACTTACATTAAAAAAAAAAGAAAAAGAAGAAAGGATTCAAAATGGTTAAGTAAGACAAACAAAGCACCTCAGTTCAGCCAAAATTCTCCTGGCTTCTCCAAAATAAATAGTTGTTCATTTTGCTGGAGAACTTCTAAAAGCCACCTGCAGCCCCTCCACCATGCTGTTTTATTCACTTTGCCTTTTCAGCCAGAAAGCCCTTTATTTCAACAGCTCTGTCCATCAGTGCGGCACCTAAGCAGTGGCAGAGGGCTAATAATATCACTGGCAAGAACGAGAAGGCTAAACTTGGAAGCCAAGCCTTGACAGGCGAGTAAAAACAGCATTAATTCTCAAATATTTTGTTTCTGAGATGGCATATGGTTTCATTTTTGTTCCTACCCACGAGTGATTCAATTGATTTGGGATCTGAAATCCTTGTAGCACATTTTCTCACTTTTAAGAAGCTTTTCAGTTCGCCTGTATTGGCTGGTTTGCTCATTTCCTAATGGGTCTCTCCAGATCTGATACAGCGTTTGAAGCTGTGATGGGTACATATGCGAAGGAGGGGGAACAAATGGAGGGAAAGGCCCACTGTGGATTGCTAACAGTCACACGTTTCCGAAAAGCTGTGGTTAGGAGACTTCTAATTCAGTTAACCTCTTTGATCTCATCACACAGTATGAGATACCGAGAGGTAATGAAACTGTTGTAGGCAGGTCTGCGACGTTTGCATATCAAAACACATGCTTCAGCCCGGTGCAGAGCAGGAGACAGATACAGTAAATACACTTGTGATAGACAGGAAGAGCATCTTTTGATGAGGAAAGAACAGCTCTCCTCCAGGTCGTGTAGTGCTCATGTATGTGCAATAAGGAAAAAACCAACAGAAAACTCACACTGTATCAGGAAATGATGCACACTGGGGCCAGGATTCACTTCTCCTGCACTCCACTAGGCTACAGGCATGATTTACCTCTCTTTTATCTCCCTTTTTCCCTTAGTTAGTCTGCAGCAGAGCAGAAGGCAGGCAGCTGTGCTTCAGACGACAGCGATATGCCCCTTAAAAGAGCCTATCCTGCCAGATGCTCAGTCACCAAAAGACATGATGCATTTTAGCAGGGTCCAGGATCCCATTCTCCTTTTCTTTAACAAAGGCCTTTCCACCTTGATAGCTGAGACACATGTTCAATGCATGCAAATATCTGTATTTCAAGAAAATATACCACCCTTCCCCTTACAGCTGTCATCCTGTCCCCTCCAGCTATCTTCCCACCTTTCCCCCATCTGTCCCTCTATCCCATTCTCTGGTGCAAAGCCCCTCCTCTTCTCTACCTGCTCTTCTCTGCCTTGTAGTGCCCTGGTTTTACATCATCTTTCTCTCCTCCTTTCTTAATGCACACCTCGCTTCCTTTTCTAATGTTCCCCTATAATCTCCTCCCATCTCCTTTCTCTCTCTTTCTCTGTTGACACACCTAAACACCCTCCCAGTGACTTTTAAGACATCTGAAAAGCTGTAGTCAGGTATCAGATTCCTTATCAGGTCAAAATAAAATATTAGGGAAGTCAATGGCCAGATTCAACGATTATGGTTCAGTGTGGACAAGAGTGACATCCGTCTTTATGGCTTCAGATGAGAGTTAAAATGCTAGTAAAATGCAAGAGCATTGATTTTCCACTTTCTCCCTCTGTGGTATCTTTCCAGGGCTGAGGTAAGAAAGCTCTGGTGCCTTATCTCTGCATTTCTTACCTTAATGTAGTTGTGTTCTCTTATGCATAAACTCAGCTATGAATATTCTGAATTTCTACTGTTTGATATTGTCCTCTACTATTTTTATCCATAAGTTACTGATACTGTTAACTGTAATAACACTTGATGTTTTGCTTAGCAGTTTTCTTACTGTCCTCTTTTTAACTATTTTTTTAAAATCACATATAACGAGCTGTATAGGAAAGCCAAAGAGAATCCTACCTTTTGATATATCTAATGACTTGATGACCGGAAGTACCAGACGTACGTCATTCCTCCTAATACAACCTTCTTTAATACATGTTCACTGTATCGCTGTGGTGTCACACACCCAAAGCACGATAGTGACTTTGGCTTTTCATCTTCAATCAATGTTTTCATCTAGGGGACTCTATAAATGAGCCTACCACTACAGCGAGGGGTGCAGAGGATGCTCAGCTGAGTCTCAGTGTCTCTGTGCTCTGTTCTGCCAGCAGCCATGCCCCAGCCACAGGGCTGCCATCTCCAGGCCACAGTGGGGTTTTGGGTCCTGGCATCCCCCTGACAACTGATACATCTTCCTTCAAGGGGGGGACATCCCCAGTCCCTGCAGCCCACTGTCCTGCTGCATTCAATAAAGCCACAGAGGAAACACGGTGACTGCTTGGGCTCCTATGTCTGTATCTCCAAGTGACCTGCGTCTGGCACAGACCTCGATAACCACAGCATCCAGACACAGCAATCATTAACAACTTAGCTTAATTACATCCTAATTTCTTTGTGTCGAGCCTATGAGCAAGATTTCAATTAACTTTAACTATATGTAAGTTTAATGTACTCTATCACTCCATTAAGATGATCTGGGACAAGACAAAGATAAACATAGATGTTAATGTTCTATAAAGTATGAGATTTTTAATTAATTCTAACAAAAAAAAATTAATTATTGAGTTATTTATAAAGGCTCATAAAATTAATTTTCTAGTCACAGAATGTACTTTCTGTACATGTGAGATAGGTTTGTTCTGTCTCTGAGACAATACAAGCATCCTGAACCCCTTCTGATCTCATCTGGTCTGACCATGGAGTCATAATCAGTAATTCTTGCTAAAAAGAGCTTTGGAACCCTCAAATCAAAGACCAATCTGAGTGTAAAGTCCTACTAGAGTTTTTCAGTGAATGTTTTTACTAGCATGTGAAGAGCTAAACAAGATTTAGCTCAGGCTGTATCCAGTTTGACTGAACCAAAACTCTTCTTGCTGGGAGTAACAGCTGGAAATATGCCAGACCCTTAGAATGAAGCCCCTTTAAAGTCAAGCTCTGCTATGGTCCATTACAAAGTCACTGCATCCCCAAGACAGGGTTTGAAGCTCTGCTGGCATGTAATTAAGTAGGCATTTTCAAGCAAAGACTTTCATATGATAAATCTGAAAATGAATGCATCTGTAGAAGAGGATGTGTCCTGAGTCGAGACTTCAGATACACTTATTAAGCGGGCAGCTCAGCTTCAGGAAATGCTGGGTCAAGGTTTGCTGGCCATTAAAGCTCCCCTGTTTGCTGGCTACTTCTTAATTTTAAGCATGACTGCATAAGCAGCCAGCAGCCTCCCATGTGCTGTAGCACTCTCTGCCGCTGTTCAGCCAGCAGCCAGGTTTCCTGGCCACAGAGCTGTCACTTGGAGAGATGCTCAGAGCCCGGGGCTGGCATCTCGTGGGCCCCACAGAGGGACAGCCACTGCCCACAAGTAGGGCAGAACCTGACTCCACCCACCTGCAATTACAATTTACGGGGACTTTGCTCAAACTGTGAGCATATTTATTAGTTCCTGCCATCTCTCCACAGATGTCTTTGAAAATGTCTAAAGGATTTGCTACAGAGGATGCTTTGGAGGAGCCAGACTTCTTTTTCTGGCACATGGCAAACACACTCAGACCACTGGGGTTGATGCACTGAGAAGCCCCATCCCTGAATCTCCTTCACCTCCCAGATGGGCATTGTGACAGTGGGGAACAGCTGGGCTCTTGGATCAGCCATGCTAGCTCCCATCCCTGCAATTAGTGGTGTTAGCAGGTTGCTATGGAAGTTTCCTCTCCCTGGAGAAGGTATGGGGGCACAGCTCGGAGGAGTCGAGGAAATTAAAGAGGAGGAAGGGAAAATGCAGATGATTGAAGGGAAAACATTGCCCATCAAAACTCCCCCCAGAGCATTATCTCCTTGGCCAGAGCAGATCACAGACTTTAAAGTCAGGACTCATTGACTGCGTATTTTGTCTCCGGAGAAATGTTCACCTTAGCATGACTAATACAACAAGTAA
Source organism: Mesitornis unicolor (assembly GCF_000695765.1). Classification (NCBI taxonomy): domain Eukaryota; kingdom Metazoa; phylum Chordata; class Aves; order Mesitornithiformes; family Mesitornithidae; genus Mesitornis; species Mesitornis unicolor. The sequence continues at coordinate 25,211 of NW_010169581.1, forward strand.
ACCCAGCACAGCAGAAATGTCACCAAAGTCCCTCCCACACAGGACCTGTGATTACCATAAGCGAGCACTCTTAACCTGGTTCGTCTTTAATTGATAGCCAAAGAAAGCCAGTAAGGAGGAGAAAACTATGCTGAATTTTGGCATCTTCTTGACTCAGTAAAAACATGGCTTCTGAAAAGAAACAAAACCATCAGGCAAGTTCAATTCCCTTTGTACTGCCAATTCCCAGCTACCAAGCGCTGGAGAGAAACAGAGCAAACCCCGTGACCAGCCATACCTCCGATTCGGAGGAGAGTGCAAACAGGACTGAAGGAGAGATTTAGTTCCCAGCCCACACCAACTGCTGCACTGGTGGGGAGAAGCAGCTGGGGAGGGAGAAGCTGGGAACGAAAAGTCTTTAAATAGTTTTTTGTTCCTCTGGAGTCACAGGGGGCGAGAATCCATAGTCTAGGTAAATCTGGATGTAAAACGAGCAGGGACCCAGCTGGAATCAGTTTAGTGATATAAAGACACATAGTCTTAATTAAGGGAATTGTGATTTGCCAATGAAATCCCAGCAGGGCGTCTGTCTGCCTGATCAAAGACTCGACTTTCTGATGGAATCTTAAGTGCATGAGCCATGAAATTACTTTTTGAAAAGGGAACATGCAGCACAGAGAGGCAGAGCAAGAGGGGAGGAGGTGGAGGGGAGGAGGGAGGGACGGGGAGCAAGTGGAGCTCCAAGTGATGCTACTGGGAGCCTCCATTCCCTCCTTCCAAACAAAGCTAGAGCGGGGCAGGCTGGAGGAAAAATGATGCCAAACTGCCAGCACAGTCAGCATCTAAAATCATTACCCAGCCTGACAAATAAAGACACATTCCTAATTTGCTCTTCAAAATTATTTTTAGAGTGCTTAGCAGAATTTGGGTGAAAATGATTACTTTTCTTTCTAACTCCTTTTTCCCATCCCGATGCCCCTCCTTACTTGCCACAGACAAGACAAAGGCACCTGCTATTTCTGCTCTGAGCTTGCTTTGCTAACAACCCCAGAGATCAAAAAAGCAAGGCTTTCTCCAAACATTTCCCTTTTTTTTTTTTTAACAGGAACACAATAGATTTCCCTCCATTTTGTTGCAAAGGAATGAATTGCTAACAAATGCTTCAAACTGTCAGCTCAAAAAGATACCAAGCTTTTCAGTGTAGATGTGAAGAGTTTTGGATGAAGTCCCAAAGTATGCAAATTCTGCACGACCTGGAATTATAATGCTGTGGGGCCCTAAAACACTGAAAGCTCTGTAAATCAAGACACAAAGTTGACAGAGGAGACACAATCTACCAGCTTCATTTATCGCATCTGTACTGCATGAGCATTCCCACAGCACTCAGTAAACTTCCCAAACCCCATCTCCTCACATAGCAGACTCAGCACAAGGCTATGCAGGACTAACCCAAGACAGCCTCAGCTCTTTCTGAAGGTGTGGCGAGGCATCCAGAGAACATCACATTTCCAAGCATCTTACACAGGCATTCTCTCCTCTGGCATTTAAATATGCATTTTTTAAAAAAGCTCTCTCATTGCCAAACTACAACCCAATGCAGCGATTACAGAAACTGTTATGTCAGAAAAAGCCAACTGTCACCTTGCCTTGCCATCTTCCTCAAAAGTGACTAAAGCAAGTGCTTCAGAGGAAGAAATAAAACACCCATATGCACCTGCTGTGCAAGGCAGGACTCCATTTAATGGAAGAATAGTCCAAAGCAAACACACTGGGCTGTTACACTGGTCAGGCAACAGCATGGACCTAATAAATCACAACTGGTGTACTGCTGCCATGCCAGGATCTAAAGTAAAAGAGAAAATAAGCAATCTAGCCATGTGAATTTCTAGCTGTGTTCAAAATATCTGCAGGAAAGCAAGGGATGTGGTAAAATAAAATTAATAAAACAAAAAGAAAGATGAAACCAGTGTAGGAAAACACTCTAATTTTCAAGCATCTCCAGCAGTTTGTGTAGCAAAAAGCTTAAGGGTTTCTGACAAGTGGCTGCACAGCACCGAGTGCAGCTCTGATCCCAGCCAGTGGCATAAGCAATGCAGGACTTCCACTGCACCCCAGTTTGCTCGGTCCTTACTCATTTTGCTAGATCTAAATGGAAAACAAAACTCAGCACCATTAGACCACATACACAAGTCTATGGGGCCAGATGGGA
>NW_010169582.1:0-7046 GCF_000695765.1 Mesitornis unicolor
TTTATTTACTTTATAGTTATTTACATTAATTTTTATTTATATTATATATTTATTTACATTATTATTTTATTTCTATTACTTGGATAGTTCTAGAAGGCTGCTAACATTTTGTTATCAAGGTTTTTATGTAGGTCTAGCTGCCACTCATTCTGCAAATTACTTACTGAGAAAAGTCTTGGGGATTTTACTAAAATTTTAAATCACTCACATATATGTTACTATTAATATTGTTTACAGGAACCAGCACCATTAATTTCCCAGCAATTTTATACAAAAGACAGTTGTCTGGAGCAGAAGTCCCACCTTGCAGGTCAAATGATAATTACATTTAACAAGTATGGTGAGTGGCCCAATGAGCAGATGGACAGATGGATTTTGGCAGAACACTTGAGAAAGTATCACTGAAATTTTCAAAAGTGAGTAAATGAAGTTGAAATTCTGATACCATTTAAAAATTAATTTTAAAAATAGTGAAAGGCTAGCTTTCAAAGAGATTTAAGCAAAGATAGGTGGCCAAGTTCACAATACAGACACTACTCATTACAGGCCACCCTCTATAGCTAATGAATTCCTCCAAAACCAGGAGTTCTGGCTTAAGTCCCAGAAACCCTGAGGCAAAATGAACTTTCAGAGCCCTCAAATCAAGATTATAACTAGTTAAGGGTGGGAGGGGGCAATGCTCACCTTGTCAAGGAGACTCAATCTCACCAGTCATCTTCTGAGAACACCTCAGGCTTGACAGCAGTCAGATGTCACTGCAGAAGTGTTGTGAGTAGGCAGCTGGGCACCACAGCATCCACACAAAAACCAACCACATCAAGAGCAAGAAGTCTGACGGCTACAAAATGTGGTTCTTCCACAGCTCTTTAGTAAAAGCCTAATCATTGCTCAAACCAAGGGAGAAGTATCATTACTATGCACACAAAACTGATCATTTAGGACCTCTGCACCTCACCTAGCATTATCAGAGAGCTCTAACAACATCCTGCCTCCAATCTGCCCTTTCTCCACAGCTTACTTCCTAAGGACACTGGGAGGAAAAGACCTGCTAGTTTCAGGTCTGAAAATCCTAGGAGATAGCAGGCTGCTTCCCAAAGTCTGCACCTGAGTTTCCAAATCCCAAGCCCTCTGTGAAAATATCTATTTCTTCATACCACTAATAAGCAAAGACAAATTTCTCAGGCAGAAGGCTGAGGAATCAGGGTTCAGAGGCAGGAAGAAGAGCAGTGTCCACCGAGATGCTAACAGGCTGTCCTCTCACATTACCACTTGACCTGAAGCAGCAGCTAGAGAAGCCATGGAGCAGTCCCCTGAACAGGTAGATGAGAAAGTTATTAAAGGGTGTCTCCAGCTTAAGGAAAAAACATCTGTACCTTGGGGAGAGAAGACAGGAAAGTCTCAATTCTGCAAATATTTAGTCACACATTTAAGTGTACGTTTCTAAGAGGTGCTTTCAATTCAGTTCTGGCAAGCAGAGGGACAGATAAACTCCTACGCTCACCCATATGAAAGAAGGCAGCCCCTGGCTTATTGCCCTGCAATTGAACAATGCAGGGAGAGCCATTAAAAGGACCTTGCGCCCCTCACCTACCTGTATGGAACAGAAACGCGTTATCAGATAGCTCTAGCAACATCTTGCCTCCTCACAACTGAGCCTGGAATATAAACTGTCAAAGAGAAGTGGGTACATGAATCAACGTATTCTGTAGTGCAGGCAGCTGGGCCGTTCATTTCTCCTCCTTCATCGTGAAAAGCAGAGGAGTCCTCTCCTCTTTGGTCATTAATTCATAGGTAAGGTCTCAGAGTGGTCGTCACATGTCTGATTTTATTACTCCAAATTAGTGCTGCCTACGTGCCTTCCCCCATGGGTTCTAGCCTATAGATGTACAATTCCCAATGAAATTAATTAAAAATGAGGTTTGATAAAGTAGACTGACTGCATAAATAGATTGAAAGGAACTTTCTCGCTTGTCTTTCAGAGAGAGAGACACAATTTTGCTGCTCTTTTCTAAACCACCCACATTCAGAGCTCACTAACATAAAGATTTGCATATATGAGAACTACTAAGCACTGCCTTGCCTTTAAGATACTTAGTCCAAATGTGACTGCTGTAAGGGGACACTCATGGTCCGACACATGTTGACACCAGTAGACACTGTTGAATTCTAAACAATATGAGATCTCAATAACCATCCAGTCATATACTGCAGACAATAATACAAGTCTGATCCCTCTGCGAATGAAGACCTGTCACAGTGATGAGTCTGAGAATGAAGAAACCAAAATATCTGCAACTTGTTTCAGCTAAGGCAGCAAGATCTGAATTTTATTTTGGTAGATGGATGCTTGAAAAAACACTGCAGATAATGCAGAGACGTTCAAATGATGTAAACTCCTCTGGACACTAGTGCAGCATTATCAACTCACTATGTTCCCTGCTTAGGCCATACAGAGCACTGGCACAGACGGTACTGCAGCCTAAGTCAACGACACAGTCACTGGGAGAGTGCCTAGGGATGCACTGATTTTTCATGCACACGCTCAATTCTTGGCTCCTTGCTAAATTTGAAGCCTGAGGCCCAGTCCTTTTGCAGCTTCACCATGTGCACCTTTACTAGCTATGCTTAAGAATGTTCATACTATGACAGCCTCCAGCAGAATGTGAAGCCACCTTCTCCAAACAGAATCTCTATGAGAAGGCAAACTATAAAAATTGCTTGCTGTTCCCTCCACCCAGAAGGAGCTGCTGTTTTTCCCTGCAGATAGAATAAGAAGATTTAATGATAGAAGAGATGAGGATGAAGCAAAAGTCTTAAAGATAAGCAATGGACAGGTGTTTTCATATATCAAGCCTGAATCAGTACTACACCTTGCACAGCTCTTCATGTTTGGTATCACACCATATCATAGCGCACTGATGCCCTCCCAACCCGAAAACTGCTCTGGTGAAGAACCAAGACTATTTTGAGCACTGGGATTTAGAAGGCAAATACTTCTGCTCTCTCCAAATCACTTGATCACTAATGATTAACTTTGGAATCACTACTCTGAATAAACAGAAACATTTTAAATAGCCGTGAAGTAAAGCTTGACATAAAAAGAAAGCCCAACCTGTTTTCCATTTCAACTTGCATTTTATCTGAGCAACTACATTACTGTAGGTAGATGCACCAGAGAAGCCCAGTAGTACCAGAACTAGATTTACTAGACTATATGACCTGCTGTTTTGCTGACTTAATAATATTTGTAGAGGCATTTTCTAATATTTATAAAAGAAAGAGGGAAAAAAAGTTCTTTCTCACACCCATCAGTCCTCAGGATACTTTAATTATGTTTGCCTTTACTTTTTTCTTTTGGTGTTGTTAGCAACTTACCCCTCAACCTAAACCAATTTGTGCAGTCACTTTTGTCAATGTGAAGAATGAACAAACCATAAGGCCATTGGCATATTCTGCCCGGAAAAAAGACACATATATCTTTACCGATGTTGTTGGTTTTTTTTTGCCTACACTGTCTATCATGTACCCATATTATGCTACTCTTCCAGTGATGCACTCTGTAGCAGTTCATTATAGAGTGGGTAGGAAAAGAGTATGAAGACTTCATGGCTGAGTACAGTTCCCCTGCTGCAAAAATAGCTGCAAAAGCAGGCTGCCTTTCCCTCACCAGCAGTCCCATCAAGAGGTGATCTGCATCAGCACACAGGTCCAGAATCAGCAGCTGAAATTGAAGTAAAAGTCCAGCCTCTTTTCTTTATAGTTTACGAAGTGCTTCTAGAGGAAGTTACACTGCTTGATGTCATTGGCAATTGAAAATTTTCTGTTTGGGTCACATTATATTTAACATAATTATGATTAACAGCATCAGTAAATTGGTAGACCCTTTTTTACCAACTTAGAAGTGGTTTTGTAGGTCTTGAGGATGCTAACTGAAACATACTGGCTAGATTCCTACCTGAAATAGTGTTTCCTTTCTTTTCCTCATCTGTAGCTTATTGCAAATTGAATACAAGCCTAATGGTTTGTCAGGTCACGCTGTCCTGCCATAAGGGACATTGAATTTTGATTTGCATTCCACATTGACAGCAGCACGACAGACAGCTTGCCATCTTGTCATTCTATAAATGTCTGCAAAAACCACAACTCAGTTTGTTTCTATTTTTATTCTGATTTGGTCTGCTTACAGATAAGTTTTACCTCCTCTACCAGAAGGGAGGGGGAATTTTGCTAATGCTTCTTTACTCTCAGGTTTTGCTAAGTTCAGCAGTCTTGCTGCAAGGCCTGATTTAGCTCTTGGTAAAATCAACGGACATGGTCCCATATCTATCAACTGTTCTATCAGAAGACAGGAGGCTGCAGTCATGTTTAAAGGTGGTGAAGATGTGCATCGTACCTCCCCCTCATCAAGAAACGCTAACCTGAAGAAAATTAGACTTGTTTGAACCACACTAGATTTCAACTAAGTGGTATTAAGAATTATCAGCTCAAACTGCTCTAAAAAGCCACAGAACTGCTCTACTTTTCACTCTTCTGATGCGATACATGAAGTGGAATTTCATAGCCCCAGGCACCTGCCGAAGGCAGATTTTTCAAGTTCGCATGTCCAAAAACATCCATATTGTTCCCAGTAATGTTAATACAACTATTTCACTGGTATGAGATCTCTAAAGGAGAAATTCAGAAATAAACAGGACACAAACATTAAAACTCATTGCCTTGTTCCCAAATATATTCAATATTTTTAAAGCTTTAAAAACATAGCCCTTCATCTTATCATTTCCCTGTAACTTACTATAAACTATTTTTCCAATTTGCTAACTCTCAGTCCACCAGCACTCAAAATGCCCAGAGCTTGCAATCCCACAAAATAAGCTGATTTTAGGATTCTTTCCCCTTGACTGAGCTGTAAAACATCTGTTGATTTTAGGTATTGCACAAAGTAAGAAGAACAGGATGTCATCTGCGGTGGCTTCTTGTTTTACAAGCTACTTTAAAAATCAGGTTCTTTTCACTTCTCCTTTATATAATTTTCCTGCTGGGCTTTTTCTTTTACTTGCCACACGTGGTATCATTTCATGGCATTTCACTTAGGAACCTTTTTCAGCAACTCTTCTAACTTCTAAGTCCGAAGCAATCGCAAACCCTTGCTTTCTAGCCTTTCTGTGCCAGTAGCAGCAAAATACTGCTGTGTTTTCTCATTTCCTTCTCTTATCTCTTCCTGTTACCATCCAAATGGGTTACAGTTGAATTACCATACTCTGCTGAACATCAAGGCAAGTACTGAGTCATTGGTTTTAATTGACACTGGTTAAAAAAAATCTTATACAGAAATTAATTTAATTCAGGCAGAAAAATCCCATCTGAGTGGTGTATATTTCTCTTAAGTTTTTCTTGTCACTTTCTTCTGCCTGTTTTGCCCCTCCTTGATCCCCTTAGGAAAAATAAAGGTGGTCCCTATGGTAATGGAGCAGATCCCTGCAGTGCTAATCAAATGGAATAATCACTTACACTATCTGTAATGCAATATTAAAAGGGCAACCTTTTATATCTAGGAGGGCAACCTTTCAATTTGATGGCATCCTCCAGATCAGCAGGTCATAAGACTAAATGAATAATTCATGTTATCAAAACAAGCCAGCTAAGGAAGGAAACAAATGATTTTCCTAAATTAACGATGTAGTAGAAGCCAAAATGATTCACTCCCTTTCAAAGACATGAAATTAAAACAAATAAAAACAATCAGGGCCACTCTGAAAAGAAGCAGATCAATGAACAAGCAAATAATTTTAAGCAGAAGAATCCAAAGCACCATTACTCTAGGTGTCAGTGCTGTGATCCCATAGGGAAGCTGACAACCTGATCAGAGAATAAGCAGCAAAGGAGATCATGAAGGGAATTAATTACGTGGTTGTGATAGTATCTCCTGAGGGGCTCCCCTAATTCAAAGTGTAATGTACTATTACACAGTCAAAGGTATCCCTCCACTCTCAGGTCTCTTCCGGCTTGTGCCTGCCATCCTTAAAATCTAAGCAGGACTTACAAAGCAATAAAAGTTAGAGTTATGCATCTGTTAAAAAGCATGTGTGTTTACCACTGTCATTATAAGATTTGTCTCCAGGCAGGCCAAACAAAGGAATGTTCTTAGCTACTGGGCACAGTGGTTACATAAATCAGGAAAATATTGAGGAAAGTGAGGGAAAAAAAAGGCAGTACCCCACACTACAAGTGATGTCCAAACCTCCAGACATACGGATAAGGGAAGCAAGCCTTATAAGGAGCTAGCCTGAGACTCCAGATTGCGGTAAATGTAGGAATTACATTCGTTTTGCAGTCAGTAATACCACCACAGAGTTGATTCACAGCATCAACTGGACACCACAGAGCTGGATTCTGTTGAAGTTAGGGTCTAGGGACCAACAAGAACGGAAACAAGTCTCCTCCCAGTGCAACAGGTGTGGCAGGCGTGTCCTCCCCCCAGTAACTGCTCCACCCTCCCAGGTGCCCTTGCAAAACAGGTATGATGTTCTGCGAAAGGAACCAAGCAAAAAGCAAGAAGACAACTCGCCTGGCTTGGAGGCACTACCAAGGCTCAATCAGAGGAAGCCACACATAAAAACATCTCCAAGTAAGAAAGGCAGGTTCTTGTCATAGGGCACTTCCTTTTGAAGGGAGTGGAAGGTCCTATTTGTAGACGAGACCCACTCCTCAGGGAAGTCTGCTGGCTCCCAGGGTCAAGGACATACAGAAAAAACTCCCTATCCTAGTTAAACCCTCTGACTACTACCCATTGGTGGTCTTTCAGGTGGGCAGTGAAGAGATTACAACAAGTAGTTTGAGAGCAATGAAGAGGGAATTCAAGGCCTTGGGACAACTGGTTAAGGGATCTGGAGCACAAGTAGTGTTCTTCTCTATCCCACCAGTTGCAGGGAGATCTGAGGTGATAAACAGAAAGAGCCAACGGATCAATGCCTGGCTCAGAGACTGGTGTCACAGCCAGGACTTCGAGTGTTTTTTGTCACCAGCTGTGGTAACTAAAGATGGGGCAT
>NW_010169583.1:0-58441 GCF_000695765.1 Mesitornis unicolor
GGCCTGGCCTGACCTGGCATCTGCTGCGCCGAGCGCTGTTAGGCCCAGCTATGCCTTCGTAAGCACCCTCCATCCGCATAATTACACAATACACACATACATAAGAATATGTGTACATTACATGTTATAGATGCACTTATTTTTGGACGAGAGAATGCAGTGGGTTCTGGGGACAGCAGCTGGCAGGTCAGGACCATGTGAAGCTTGCCGTGCCATGAGCAGGCATTGATGTTGGCCCTGCCCTGCTTCTTGGCCTTAGTGTGATAGTCCCTTTTGCTTTTTTTCCCATTTTCATTTGACTGTAATTTCCAACCAGTTTCCCTTCTGCTGTCATATTGATACCTCTTAGTTAAGTTTTTCTCCTGCTTCAGAAGGATAAATTAATTGAAATAATTTTATCATTTGTTTAATAATACACTTGCATCTCAGAAAAAAACCCTGCCATTATCTGGATCAAGGCCATATAAAAAGTAGGTATTCCACTTCTAATGGCAGATAAAATTATATGTAGTGTTGATGTTTCAAAGCTTACTACTAGGCTTTCATTTGGTCTCTTTTTTGAATACTGAGACTTTATTAAAAAATGAAGCCACATCCTGCTTATGTTGAAGTTAGTGATGAAACTTACCTTTAGAAAACATCAGAAACCAAAACTTTCCCACACAACACAAGCACATGTGCATAAACAGTCTGGCAGGAGTTGCATGCTCCTTTATTTTAGGCCATGACAGAACTTCTCCTGTCGAAACCTTCTTCACTAAGAGCTTAGGTTATCTGAAGTGCTGAATGTTTTAATGGATCGGAAAATATGTGATTCTTCTTTGCTAGGCTATAAAAAACAGTTGTCCTGAAATCTTAGGTTTATTATTTATAAATCTTAGCTGCCTAAGCCTGTCCGGCTTTTCTTAATTTTTTTTGGTTGCCCACTGGTCCATACACACAGTGTATCAGTTACATCTTAACCAAGCTCTTAGTGTTAAAAGTCTTCCATTCACTGAATTTATGAACCATCTACTTATTGTTTCCTCTCCAAGCAGCAGTTTATATGCTTGATCTGTTTGAATCCATACTACTCACATATACTTAAAAAATGTTGCCTGTGCACTTACTGTTTGTCTAATCAGGCATACATGTGTGCTCCATGCTACACATTTGCATGGCGTCCTTTCTCTTTTGGTTTATTATAAAGTTCAGATCACCAAAATCTTCACAAGCATATGCTGGAAGGCGAAACTGAACTGAATGTTGTATGTTTGCAATTATATCAGATTTGGCAGAGAGGTACCTGATTAAAAAAAATGTCACTAGTGTCATAAGCATCCTTGGTGCATTGCAAGGCAGAGAGATACAGCAGTTTGTACTGCTGGATTTACAGCCCTCACATAGCTTCTGCAGGGTTGAATGTGTTTTGAGACTTATGTTAAAAAAAAAAAGTTAAGCTGGGGCAGTTAGAATGGATTAATTACTAAGTTACCTTGTAAGACTTGAAGGGTTTTTCTCTTCTTGAAGTGAAATAGTTACAGTTAAACACAGATGAATTTTTGCTTTTATTGAAGTCAGTGGCAAAACGTAAATAGTGTTTGTATTCTTGATGGTAAAGTCTGAGCTCAAGTTCTGCAAGCACACATATGAATAACTTTGCCACATAAAGAGCTTCTGGGCCTGAAGTTACTCACATGTGCTTGCAGGCACGGGCCTTGATTTGTGTTCTAACTTCCTCACTGATGCATCTCAGTAATGTTTGCCTTTTTCACCTCAGCCAAACAATGGACTGGTGAGTTGAATGATTTTTCTAAAATCCCTTCAGTACCTTTTCCTTGCCAGTATCCTGCATGACCGCTTCCTTTAGTTTTTTAATTATACCCTTTTAGGCATATGAGTCTTTGGGATTGAATGTAATTGTTCTTTGCTTGTAAGGTTTCAAATGTTGACGTTTTAAGCAGACCCCAGGAATTCAGTCTGTCAAAAGGAAAACCCAAACGGGATACTGTTAAGGCTGCATAGTTAAGCTCTCAAGTATCAAGAAATGGGCAAAGCTTTTGTGCGTGGAATCTTTAATGTCCATTTCAGCGCCATTTAGTTTTCTTCCTTGTATGTTACTTAATGTCTTACAATTTATACAACGTTGTAAACAACATGTATTGCACATCAGCGTCTTTTCTGAATCTTTGAAAATGTTTTCTGAAAGTGGATTGTGAAAACTGCACTGTAAATTATATTTGCACAAATCACCAGTAAAAACTGCGGATGAGATGTTCCAGTAGATTTCTACCTCATTAGTAACTAAATTACCGTGACAGGTACTGGCTTCTTTTTCTGAATTGCACAGAAAACAGGCTATGTGTAAAGTCTGCATGGTAGCACGTGTATAGAGCAATAATGATGTTTTATATAGCGTGTCATGCTTTATTTCTTCATTTTGAGTGTTTAACAATGCAGTCACAATGTTTTTCCTGCCCTTTAGCCAGATACTTCTAAAGAGAAGTTACCATAGTGTAGCTAATGCCCTTGCCATTCACCCAGTGTTTATTTTACAGCAAAATTAACTGTGGCTTTTGAGTGAATGTGAGCTACCCTTGGTCCAGATGCTGCTACACAGTTTTGGGCATAGCTGTTGTCTCGTGCATGTGCAAAGTGTGACTTGCTGTCTTTTTAGAGTCCTACTGCTTGGTAAAATGTAAACTTATTTTCAGTGAGAGATTCTAAGGTACTTCTCAATGAGACCTCTTCCCATAGCTGATTTTGCCTTTGCCACTGTGCTGTTTTGTCTGTTCAACTTAAGGTCAGAAACTGATACTTCTAATATTATATCGTTTATATAATATTTTTAAACTTTGTGTTTCATAACCACTAAGCTACATTCAAAACAGCTAAAAATTGCATTAATGAAGATTCCAAACTTGAATAATTTTGGTAGATAAATTAAAGCTTAAAAACTGTGTAAAAACAGTGGGCTTAGCATGGAAGCACTTGTATACTATTAAACTTCATCCCTGCTATGGATAGCATGTGAATAAATTTTGATACTCCAACTGCATAATACTGATACAGGAGATGATTTTAAAAAACTGTGCTATATCTCTCCAATGTATTAGGGTTTTTTTTGTGAATGTGTGAACTTTTATCCATTGGGCACATACTGGTTGCCTCTGTTACCCAGAATGTATAAGTTATTTTAAAATTATTGTCTTATGAACAAAGTAAACACAAATACCGCATGCTAAAAAAGCTGATTGTGAAATGAATCTTCAAGTGAAGGCATGAACCATCAGTACTTGGTGGAACTACTTGCATGCTTAATTTTAAGTGCATGTGTAAGTCTTTTGAAGAACAGGTGTCTGTCAGTAATATATCAGTAAAGTAACAGAAAGGTCTGTTGGTGACTTTACTTACATGACAATATTTGGGATGTTTCTCATGTAAGGTAAAGAAAATTTGTTATGCATTTTTTTAAATATTTAACTATTTTTTATTCTCTTTCTGCTTGTGTTTTTCTGCAACTGTTTATTATGGAAGCTGTATCAGTGGAATTACATGTTCTTTCTGGTTATTGCCGTATTTTCCTTTAAAATACTAAACCTTGTCATATCAAAAATAGTCCCCATGTTTGGTAATTTTTTTTGGATGTGATGGCACCATGTAAGATCCACGTGGAAAGTCCTATTGCTAGCCTGGACAGGTCCAGGGTCCAGTGGTGCTCACTGATACGTAGTTACATTTTGGAACTACGTGTAAATGTGGAAATTCTTAAATACCTTATGTATCATGACATACCTAAGATTTTCCACTTTTCCCCTCAGAAAAAATGTGTATTTGTGCTGCTTATTTATTACTGCATCTTGACTTCTTAAGAGACTAGAACTTGCTTGATAAAAGGTCACTGAATTTATACGAGTGCTGATAACTTCAAACTTTTTCTAAGTACTAGCATGTGTGATGACTGCAACTGACACAGAGGAGAAAGCAAATAATTTACTTCACTTTACTGTCCCCACGCCATTCTTTGTGTTTAGTTTCATTTGGTTTCTTTTACTGCACAAGTCTTGCCTATGACATTTACCCTCAGGAGTCTTGAGCCCTAATCCCACAAGATGCACAGCGAGTTATGGGGCCCACAGGCAAGAGTAGTCCCAGAGAAGCCACTCGTGGAGTGACTCTCCTGTGGAAAAAGTCCACACAGCTCTCTTCTGCAGTGAACACTGAGTAACCCTGAGTTTTATGACACTGGGTGTTTTGTCTCAATTGAGTTTATCTGTTTCATTGTTCTACTATTTTCTGTGCCCCTTGCTTTATTAGTGCAAGGTGGAGGCAAGAGGAGGTGATGAAAGAGATTGATTTATGTCTTTAATGTTAGGGAGGTACTGATGGGATTGCATGTGGCAACTGTCCGTGGTTTTAACAAGTTTTTGAAACTTGCTCTTTTCCATTATGATGTCCCTGTAAGAGCAATTGCAGGGTGATCTCGATTCATGTATAGCTCTAGGAATGTGTGACTGGACCCATCAGCTATGTGTACATCCTTATGTGTGTCTCGTCTGTTGTGATGTCTACTGAAAACTATTTAAGGTTATCTGAATCTTATCACATCGGGAAATGAATTCCTCTTTCTGTGCTGCTTTGTGTCCCAGGAGGTTTGAGAAGCTCTTCAAACTGTGCTTCAAATGATACATTAAAGGCACTCCTGATCGTGTAATGTAGACCAGCTTACAGCCCTGAATGATAACAATGTGTCTTCTGACCAGCTTGTTTAGGCCAATATCTATTTTATTTATCTATGTTGTCCAAGGAGTATGACAAGGAGGTATGTGTTACTACTCTGTTTCCTGGAAGATGGCATGAATGTGGTGCTTAATTTTAGCTTCATTTTTGCTTTTGTTCTGTGGAATTGCTGCTGCTTTGGCTATAGACTGGCTTCACCATCCTGAATAGAGGCTGTATGTTTGTATGGCCCCAAAACCTAAACTTGCCTAAGGCCTCTGGGCGCTACTGTGACTCTGCTAATCATGTTTTGCTTCAGCTACAACACAGTCTTCAGAAACAGCAGCTGATGTTTTATGGTGCTAGATGACTATGGCTAGAAAAATGTAAGGTTGCATATTTTCTGCTGCATTCTCTTTCTGGAAAGTATCTGTATCTCAGTCATTTGCGGAGAGATAAAGAGGTCCTTACAAAAATAGTCTCTCTTCGATTGCTTTGGAATAAAGCAATTTCAACTGGAGCTTTGTTAAAACACTTAAAGGAACACTGCAAATGCATTTTTCATAACATTTTAAAATAATTTCATGCTATTTACAATACCTTAGAAACGTGCAATTGCAATTATATTCTTTACCAAAAATGTTACTTGGCCTGCACAAAACCCTGTGTGTTGAAGGATGAAATTGCTTATAAGGAGTGGGTTGTGAGCATTTTTCTTTCTCTCTAAAGACAGAAAAAAAGAAACATTTGAGAGAGAGTGGAGAAGTGCACGCATGTACACCAAACTATGTACATTTAGAGAAGAAACAGATGAAATAGAGCTTGTTGCAAGCCTGATCAAGTTCCTTTTGTTGGATACTTCTGAGGTGCTTAACCTCAACTGCTGGTCTCATGTGCTTCTGATGTCTTGCGTGCCTAGGCAGCCTGCAAGGACTGTTTCTATGCTCATCAGTAAGCTCACTCTTAGGGTCTCCTTGAAGATCCACCTTACTCACTGACTTACTCTTGGCCATGTGATTCTGTGATGTGAAAACAGGAGCCTGGAAATTAGGCTAAGAATGGTGTCCTTTAGATCAACATCTCCAACTTTTAGTCATTTGGCTTTTGAAGTCGAATTAGGAAACTTATCTGAGGTGTCCAGGAACAGATATCACCACAGCCAGCTTGCTGACTAGGGAGCATCAGAGTAAGCCAGTGGGAGATGAAAAGATGGGGATGTCTCCCAGAAGGACACTCAGACAGCAAGGGTTGTATTTCTGTTTCAAGCAGAGATGCTGCATAGTCAGCAACACAAAGACGGAGGGGCCAGAATCCGATTCAGTTGCTAGCAATTAGGGCACCCAGCTGGGAGGCGAGGGATTTGGATTCTCTGCTGCCAGCAGAGTTTGTGCATTTTGCATGAATGATACCTCCGCCTGCCATGGTTTTGAGGGGTTGCTGTGCTTGATGCTGAACACGGTTCTGCCAACGTACAGGAGATGTGATGCATGCATGATTGCTGACTGGGGTGGGGATGTCTGGTGTCTGAAATGACTGTGTGTGCTCAGCCAGGGCTGTGGCCGTTCTGGATGTGCACCTTGGTGGAACTTCTGGAATCCTAAAAATCTTAAATTGCATGTGCCTTTTTGCTTGTAGATGGATTGGTTTTTGCATCATGCTGTAACTGAGGTGGTGGACCATGCTAATGGATCTGACCCTCAGAGGCCAAGCAAAGTGGAGTTTGCAAGTGCACACCTTTTATTTGTAGAGAGAGCACTGAGATGGGCAGATGTTCCCAGATAGCCAAACCTTTTAAAAATTATTTTTACATGTTCTTACTATCTTCACTACTTCCATAGTTTTAGGAGGTTATTGGTTCTGTTTTGAAGTCCTGAACTAGGCTGGATTAGGCCTCTATGACTTGTTCTTTTCCTTTTTTTGCCTTCCTGATGCTGGACTGATTGTCTCTCTGCTCTGATGCCAGGGCTGAACTCACTGTAGCTGTTTCATAGGTTGGACTGGTATGGAGAAGTACCTGTTTGTTTCCTGAACCTCCAGGTTGCTGCAGTTTTAAAATCCAGTGGCAGCCATGAAGCTGTGATTCAACTTGGATAATACTAAATATTCAGTAGCAATACTAGGGTAATGTAGTGGTGCCAGGGTGAATTAGAATGGGTAAGTGACTTATCAAAAAGTAGACCATTTTTTATATATATATAAAAATTGGTTTTGTTTGCTTTGTCAGATCAGTTCTCTAATACAGTTCACTGCAAAGCAACATGAAGAGCTATGTGAAGGGCATGCTCTACTGTAGCAGTGAGCACAGAAGTATCTTAAGCTGGAAACCTGTGAAAGTATCTTGTATGACAACCATAGGACTATTTACTATCTTGCATTTCCAGATATTTTTGCATTTTCCACTGCTCAGCAGAGAAATGAGAAGGAATTGTTTGTTACCGGAATTAGATGTGTCCTGTTTTCTGTGGATCAAGTAGTTCATTTGTTTGCAGCCCTTCATGCTTGGCTCATGATGAGATAACCATACACACGCTAGGGCTTCTTCCCTACATGCAAGAGGCATGGTGCAAGAACATAGCCATGGGGCTGTAAGTTTTGCATATATGAATTCATGAGACTGTCATAGAACTAATTGGTCAACTTATATCCCCAGCAGTTATTTAAATGCCAGTGGGCAATAGTCAGCCTAAATGGTTCGAAGAGGGGGAAAGTAGGAAATCAAACTGAAGCACCAAGAAAACTTTGTCACTGTTTTCCTCTTAAATGTTTATACTAAACTCTTTGAAGGTCTTTTGACCCATGCTTTTTTTCTATTTAGCCCCATAACTGGACTGACAGGAGCATTTCTAAAAGGAAAACTTTGATGTGAATTTTCTATGGAAGCAGAAATAAAAAATCAGACTGCCATTGCAAGTGGTTTGGGGTTGTGTTGTTGTTGTTTAAAATACATGGATCTAATTGGCTTATTTATATACTCAAATGTGAACTGACTTAGCTGTAGAAGGAGTTTTGTTTTAGGCAAGTTTATTTAGAAAAACTTATCCAATCTGAGTTTGTTGTAAGTAATAGTACTACTGCAACTTGTGATTGCTTTAAATATTCTGAAGTATGTTTCTGTTCTTAAGTGGCACATTTTCTTCACTCTCCACAACTCCTCTCTGTGGGATACAGAGTTTTTGTCCCTGCAGCAGCCTTTCTTATACCCGATAGATTGTGTTAATTCTCAGGCACCATTACTTGAGTTTCCTGAATTTAAATACAGTCTTTTTGGAGGTTCTAGGGCTTGCCATCAGTTAGAGCTTCATTTGAGTTTAGGTAGGGCATACTGACACCTCAGTGTTTGCTGTGGAAGCTGAGAAGGTGAGACAATTTTGGTTCTTACCCTGGCTCTCAGTTGTGTCCAGGTAGCCTGTTGTTTTCAGTAGGTGTTGCAGAGTTTCATATAAGCCTATCTTGTCTCCTTAGTCTTTCCACAGTTTTGGCATCCTCACTGTTAATTTTTTAATTTGTGATGAATAGAGCAGATAACTGCTCTTGAAACTTAATTCTTCCTCCACAAAGTGTCCTTATGACAGGTAAAGACTTCCCAACCGTATTAGACCTGCTTGCATTATTACTTCTCTTTTAATAAATAGGTGCAAATAGTGAAAAAGTATGTTAACACTGCATCTTACTGCATACTGCTGGATTAATTAAATTTGTTGTAATGTGGAGGGAAATGCACAGACACGTGTCTTTACCTAGAAATGTGGGGTCACCTTTTTATTATTAGCATATAGTATTAGTATTAGCATATAGTCTTTTTTTCTGATCTTCAAGTTCCACTGTAAATCAGCCCTGTGTGAAGATTATGTACCCTAAAACTCTTACAGTCTAGTTTAAAAAAAAATCTCATCAATATCAAAATTTCAAGTCTTTTAAAGGCTATTTTTGCAATTATGGGGACCTATGAGAAGAGCAGTACATGTGCTTTTTACAACTATGATTTTTATGTCCTTGATAATTAGGGCAATTGAAGAATTGAAAAGAGCAACCTTAATTCCAAAGCTAGAACTTGGAAGAAGGTGTGTGGCTGCATGACCATAGTTAATAGCCAACCTTATAAATAGATAAAAGCAGACTTCTTGGTTTTTTTCCATCCTTCTTCAGATGCCTCTATGTAATTAGTGTTCTGGAGCATTAAAACCTTCGCTGTTGAGCTAAACAGCTGTTGAGCAAATTTAAAACAACATTTCTGAGCAGTTGTGGAACAGCACAAGGAAAGAAGTTCAGAGGATCAAAGTTTGATTTTTTCTGACAGAGCTGAACAAATTTTTCTTAAACTGAAAACTTCAGGAAAAGGACAAGAGCAGTGATTTGATGTATTTGAATTCCATTTGCTATTTCCTTTAAGGTTATTCTTTCTCTCCATTTGTGACACTGTAATCTTGTTGGTACTGCCTTTGTAATTGAAATTGATTTACTGGAATTCAGATTGTTGTGTAAAATGCCATTGACCACAGATTTTTCCAGCTTCATGTACAAATCTTTATTTATTTTTTCATATATTTCAGTTTCTGTAAGTGAATACTACCTGATCTTTATTTACTGAAGATTTAAAAATGTTCTTTCTTGAAACTAAGGTTGATTTCTATCTGAGAGGATAATTTTAAACTTATCAGGAAATAGAAGGTTCAAAGAAGGTTCCTTGGCACATTGGAGTCTTTGTTTTTTTTAGTTCTGGCTTTGGAAGGAGATGAGGAGAGAACAACTCGCACTCTCTGTCCCCTTTGTTTTTCTTTCTGATGTTATGTACTGGAAAAAATGTTGGTAGATTTCAGAATATGGAGTCACAGAAGGGCACACATTTGTCTGCCTTCTTCCTAGTAGTGTTTTCATACTGCCTAAAAGTGCACTTGGTCTGCAGGGGGAGGATGCTTTCACAAGGATGATCACCCAGCCAGTAGGAGGAAGAAATTCTAATTGTCTTCATATTTAAGTTGCCGTTTCTTATTCCAACTTCCCCAAAATCTCTCAGCCAATAGAACCATCACTTATTTGGGGTTTTGTTTTTTTTGCCTTAGTCAGTTGATATTTAATTCTGGAAAGTTAGCAAATGTGCCCATTTACCTAAGTAAAGCTGTAAATTAGAATATTTTTTAAGGATTAAATTAGAGCAAATTATTCAGTGTTGGGGTAGTTTAGTGGCATCTGACTGCATCTTTCGTTGAAGACTGATATGTGTTAATCAACATGTGAATAAATTCTCCAAGACATAAATTGCTGTTAGCGACACGAGAATCCAACATCTGTGCGCACAACTCCGGTTTGGTGGTCTGCGTTCAAAGGTGTGCACAGATGGTTTCCTACACTCAGAAATGTCTCCTGCCTTAATGCTTCTTCCTACTTTTGTGTGTCTGTGGTGTTGCTTTGCATTTTTTCTGCAGTTCTTTTACGCCAGGTGCCCATTACAGCTTCATAGTTGAGTCTCTGGTCTGGTGTGTGATGGTGTAGGAGAGACACTAGGATGTTGTCCTGCATCAGTAGCGGGGCAGGAGGCTTCCTACTTAAGGGACTTAATGGAAAGGTGCGTTCTGCAGTAGCAGTTGAGCATTACCATCTACCCTTTCTTATGTGACTTTCCTGTCACATCCATCCATCGCATGACCTGATACATGGGTCTGATTTTAGGATAGAAAAAAAGAGATCTGTAAATTAGTATTACTGAACAAACAGCAGGCTGTTCGTTATTATTGTCATCTTTCTGTACCTTGGAAATATGACCTGTTTCCACTCTTCCCTGGATCCTCGGCTACTAAAACCTCTTGGTCACGTATTTTATTATTGTAGGTCTTTATAATGTTTGACAACTACTGTTTGATGGAACATCACTGATTTAACAGATCTTTGGCAGAAGAAACCTTTAAGTGAGGCACTGAGTATGAAAAGCTATTAGAAAAAATGTGGTATGCAAAAATACCGTGTCTGGCTGATTCCTGCTCTCAGCCCATTGTGCAGTCTGACTCTGACTAGAGAAATCTTCACGTGTTTAGGGGAAGAAATTTTTGAATAATTTCACATTTCCATTAAAATAGTTTTTGTCACTGACATCAAGTCAGCCTTCCTCCTTCCTGTCACTTCACCTGTCTAACGCTGCTTGCCATTGTGTGTCAGTCTAACTGGAAACTACTTTGTAAAGATCGTGAATTAGTCCCGTGTTGATGCTGTTCAAAAGGAAGAAAAACATGGCAACAACAAACTTTCTACAATTGCTGTTACTCTGTTCACACGCCCAAATCAGTTACTTGGTCTGCATCTTTTCTTTCAAGACTGACTGGTGTGAAGCAGTGGGTTCAATCTTTTCTGCATTGTGAATGAAACTGCAAAAGTTTTGGGCTTCTTTTTTCTTCTCACAGTAAAGAAAATGACAGTGACTGTAAACCTCTTGCAATTTGCTTTTCGTGTTCCATTACACGTAACCTGTAGATTCAGCATCTCAGTTATGAGAATAGCGCAAACAAGAATACTTAATTCTCAAGTGCGGAAACATTCAACCAACATGAAACATTCATGCAACTAGGTTGGACTAGGTGATTCTTGTGGTCCCTTCCAACCTGGTATTCTATGATTGTATGAACCCAAATACGGTATAATTAAAATAGCACTTAATAGTTCTGTGTGTCACTGACAAATTAAAGATTGGAAACCATTTTTTTCCCCTTTTCTTATGGGTTGGTGGGGAAAGAAGGAAGGAAAGAGAGCACTGAACTTTTGAAAATGATGGAAGTAACTTAGCAAAGTGTGCACGAGAAGACTCTCAAATACACTGTTTTCCTGTTTAGAAAATTTTGTACAGTATATGTGTCTACAGTTATTTTGTGGCTTTCAAAGCCTGGGGATACTTTGTGTTGTGTGTTACCCACAGTTTGATTAAACGAAGGGATATATAATAAAAAGTAGTGTGAGGTCTCCTGGCTTTTCTGTTCACTGTTTGAAGATGGCACAGGTTGTGAAAGCTGTGAGGAGTAACCACTGATGGATGACCCAGCATTTTCATGAGGAAGACCATTTTTTTTTTTTTTTTTGCATTTCAAAGGGCTTGGTCAACTGGTCAGAAAGAAGTTTTTGGAATTCCACTACGTTTTTGACAGTTGATGACAAAAAGGGAGCTGTGTCATCAGCTCACCCCAGTAGCATACTGTGGGGTGTCACGTACTGCTCTGAATTAGTTTGGTGATGTTGGGGTGCTGGTATCAACCCAAGTGTCCATGGAGTGAAGTGGAAGAACTCCTGGTTAATGAGACATTGAAAGAACAGTGCTAGAATTTCTCCAGTGTCTTAAACTCAGATCTGTGTTTGGTTAATCTTGCATTTTTGGGTTTTAATTTAACTGTAGTACCCCCAAAGAAAGTGGAAATCCTTTTCTTGGCAAATAAAAGTGATTTAATTATGTTTTCCTCTCTGCTAAGCATGCCTGCCTGAAAGTAATTTTAGGATTTTTTTTTTTTAAATTCCTATCTTTAAATCAGAGTGCTAAATTTGATATCATAATCATTTTGACTGCATCCAAATGATTTCTTAAAAATATTCTGAGGGCTATGCAGCACAAGTAAATTTAATGTATTAATGAAACATTTATTGCTTTATGCAAATATGTGTAATAAAATAGGCACACGGATAAGAAGCAAGAATCATTCAAGCTAAAATCAGAATAATTTCTAATTAAAATGTATTAAAATGCTGGAAATGTTTCTGCAGTTTCTTGAGGAAATGAGAAGTTTTTAATTATTGTTGTCAGGTATCTTACAACTTTTGCAAATTATAGAGTTATTGTGAACTCTAACAATTTTGACTGAGTTGCAGCAACTCACTGGCAGATAAACATTTAGCATTACAGTCAATACCTTATGTAAACTATTTAGGTCTTCTCTGGATTATTTGATACTCCCACATGAAATTATTTCCATGTACCATCTTCAATAGCTTTGACTCAGGTCTTTAGCAAGAATGAAGCTCACACACCCACTGTGGCCTGTGGCAGCTGTGTCATCTGACAATATTTAAGCACCAAGCATTTGTTTATTGTTAATACTGAAGATAGGAATTGTAAAATACAATATTAAGCTGTCTTTACTTTGCATATGCCCTGCCTTCAGGGAGATGTTCTAATAATTTAAAACTGAAACCCATATGATGGGAGTTGGACAGTTAGTGACACCATTACTTGCAGGCAAAAAGAGTGCATTTGCAAACTCGTATTTTGGCATATGTATTTTGAGATGACAGGTAAAAATCTTTAAGGTACAGAGGTATGTTTTGTTATTCGAAAGTCCAGGTTTTCCATAGTCAGAGTCTGACTATCATGTTCGTCTGGGAAAGACTCAGTTACCGTGACTCTTTCAGCTGTCACAGGGCATGGGCATGTTCCCCATGACCCAGTACTCCACTGTGCTGTGTGCTGTACAGACAAGAAACGAGGAAAATTAAAAAAAGAAGCTATGGGGTTTTTTCTTGCTGTTTCAAGTAGCACAGTGTTATTATTTGCCCAAGTATGTGTTGGAATGCTGCTGTTGTTTTTGTTAGCTATGAAGAAGGGTTCCTGACTGCAGGACTTAAGACTTTCTTCAAGTCTTATCATTTATAGCCTTTAATAAGTTTGCTTTGTGTATCTGATGCTGGTTCCATTGCATAGTTGTCTTTTGTTCTTTGTAATGTTGTAGATTTGGATCCATGCTCACATTGGGATTCATGCCCGCTCCCACACCCTTCCCAGTTCTCTGAGCTGCTGAGGTGTAGCACTTTGAATAGAGTTGAATAGATGGATTTGATGATAAATAGGATCTTGAAAAGTGAACTTCTGTGTTTAAGGTCGAAAACACAACATTGAAACAAAATACATTTCCCTGTCAGTTATTCCTACGTAATTCCTGTCACACAATTATTAGTCAAGATATGTAATGTATAGGAACTTTTCTTCAGCACATTTCATTTTCTTGCTCATTCAGCAAGCATGAGGTCACAAATAACAACTGTTACTCTAGCAACAACTTGAGACAGACCTTTCCACAAGTTTATAGGCACTGATTGCACACCCATATAATATATTTTTCCTCATCACAGAATTAGTAGTTATCTAAGACCAAATCATTCTGTTATGATACCCCTTTGCTTTCTTCAAAGGGCAGCAAGTTTCTGTTTATTGCCACAAACTGTCCTGCTTACACACTGGGACCTTGTGTTGCAGTATAACTTCCATTGCATTGACAGCCAGCAGAGGAAATCATGGAGAAAAATTTTGTGACACTGTTCAGGGTGTCTGTTCCTGCCACTGTTTACCGTCTTGGTTCTGTGATTGATGAAGGTGTCAGATAAAGCATGAGACACTTTTTAGGTTGCTGTGTGCACCGCGTGGTGTCAGGTGCAGTGCAGGTCTCTCAAGAAGTTCCCTGGCATTGCAGCATCACATCTGTGGTTTTGAATGTTTTGTTTGTGACTCATCTTGGTAGAAGCACCTGATAGCATGCTTAAAGTTTGGAGTAGATGGTGTTGGTCAGAGAATGAAGTTTTTTCCTTTTGTTAAACAATTTTGCTGAGCAATGACAATGGCTAGCTATTTTTACCTTCGTATGGGGCTGGTTTTATGGTCCTTCTGTTTTCCAGGTCTTTAAGTGGGAAATTGTAGAAGTACACACTATGAATGTCTTTTTACCTAGCATTAATTGCCTATTCTTGGAAATTCTCACAGCAGTTTTTGTTAAGATATATACTACTCCCACCTGTGCTTCTGTACTTACTTGGAAGCATTGGACAAACTGGACAGGCATTTTCCTGTGTGTATGTAATTGATAACTGTGTGTCGCTCTCCAATCAGTTTGCATGAAAAAATACTCTGGTTTATTGGGAATCTCCTTGTGTGAGAACCATCTTATGAACAAGCCAGCTGCATTTGCTTTGGGACTTTGAAAGCAGGATCAAAGCTAGCAGGTAATTGCCCAATAAAGTAGGTCTGTTAGCTTTGATGCACTTGGGGGAAGTGAGGCTTCCACTTACCATGGTGCAGAAGCTGGACTGGGAATTGCCTGGAGATCTGTAATTGTGACAGAGTGAAGATGGATGTGAATAGTTTTGCCTGAAATTTGCTGTCTCTGTCAGCTAGCAAATTTTGTTCTGCTTCACCATTTTGTGGGGTAGGCTCAGGACAACTGCCTAGTTTTAGTAACGTTTATTCTGTAGCTCTGCGTACTGAATCAGCCAGTAGGACTGAGAAGACTTTGTTGATTAGTGTTATAACATTTATTTTTCTTAGCTTAGCTTGGTGTTATTAGACAAAGGAATGGAGTAACTGCTACTTAGTGTAGGATTATACTTTTACAGAGTGTAATGTTCAGCTCTGAGGACAAGAAAAGGTTTTAGAAAATAAGTGTTTTTGTCTCAAGGTGGACTGTGTTTGACTGATCAGACAGTGTAGTAGAAGTACCTACTTATCAGCTTCTCTTACTGTGCTTCTTACTCTAAGCTTTTGGTTATGTACACCAAATGTCATCTGATTATATTTTCCCAGGAGAAATACTCAGTTTACCATTAGGAGGTCTGGTGAGGTCTTTTGGATCAGCATTCTGTTCCCACTTTCCTTGCAGCTGTCTGGTTCCCTGCTTGGTGAGCTGGCCCACATCTTGCTTGCAAACTTCTCCGCGATACTGAGTTCTGCACAGATTGCTTTCCATTTCAGATCACAGTCGAGATCTTTTACTTGGATTCTGCCATACAAAGGGAATGACCGCTTTTGCTGAGGTGAGAACATGCTGAAGCATGTTGGGCTGACAAAAAGTGGTTACTAGGGCAGCTGAGACAGGAGGCAGTGCCCTGGACAGATGTTGATGCAGAACACTCATAACTTACGATGCTGTGTGTGATGAGAGGGTGACCGAGGCAAGTTGCTAGGTTAGAGGTATGATTGTGTGTTTGTGGTAGTATTGGTGTAGATATGGAAGAATATGATTTTTGTCAATGTAAGCAAGTTAGTTGTATTAAAATACAAACTGGAGTGTTGTTTCAGCATAATACTTACACAGTATTAATAGATTTCTGGTCTGAATTCAATCTTGGTCAGTAACCACACTTTAACTGGTATCTGGTATTGCAATCACTCATTTAAACAAGAATGTAAAGTCAAACCCTGGCTTGATCTCCTTTGGAAGTTGCATGTTTTGAGTGTATATGTATACGTTTAGCCAGAAGGAAACATCATGATGATCTAATCTGACCTCTTCCGTAAACTGGGCCAATGTGTTTGAGTCTTACAGGTGGACTCAGTAACTTGTGATGAAACTGAAGAATATCTCTAGAAGACGGGAGGTTTCAGTCTTGATTGGAGGTCTTTTAGTGGTGCAAGTACATTGCATTTTTTTAGTTGTGCTTAAGAGTGGAAGAACTTTAAAAATAATCTTAATTTCAACATGAAGCTACTAAATCTTGTGATCACTTATTAGGCCTCTCATCAAGCATCTTCTCTCTGTACATGCCTATAGATGGTTTCTTTTAGAATTAAACAGATTGAGCTTGCCAGTGCGTGGCAGTGAGGCAGCTCTGGTAATCTGCTTGGAGAAAGGGTGCTCTTCAGCGTCTTACCTGTTTGGTAAATTTAAACACCTGCTTTGTATTTTTAAAGATAATAAGGTAGAGGGGGACATCTTTACCTCCATCAACTTTCTCCTTCACACTTGAGCTGCATTCAGGTTAAACCGTGAGGAAGAAACAGTATTAGAGATGTTTATCTCTTTATCTTTGGTTAGGACTTGCTGTTGTCCCAGTAAGCTTTCTGGAATATTATAGCAATACTCCAGCGTTCCTGGATCCCCATCACCTTTCTGCTCTATCCAAACAATGGCTGATAAGTGATCTTTACCATAAAGGTGAGAAGGTCAGGTGTTTTATATTTGCCATTAGGTTAATGCCATGTTTGCATTAATTCTGATTTTCCTACTGCCATTTCTCCCTCTTGCCCACCTGTGGTGGTGTTATGCTTTACTGGGTTGAGCACAGTTGCTACTTTGTTGGTCCTTTTGTATCTTTTGATATCACATACCATCTGACAACTTGTTCCTTCTGCCTTGTGTGTAATAAATCTATTAATAGAATTTATTGGAAATGTAATACACCTTTCTTGGGTTCTCAGTATATTTTGTTCTCTTGTACAGTTAACCTTTTTCTGGGAAAAGTCTGTTTACATTTGTTGTTGAGAGTGGAAGCGAGACTGAAAATGCATGGCAGTGTAAACTGAGCATAAGTTAACAGAGAGAACTCTGTTGGAGAAAATGGGCTGACATTAAGATCAAGGTGCAAGAGAGTCCTAAGTATATGAACAGCTCCAGTGTGCAAATCAACCTGTGTGTTACTGTCCCTCACAGAGCTTTCCCTTTCTCCATGCACCCTCTGTCTCCCTTTGCTGAGTGTCATTGCTAATGGGAGGGATTTGGCATTTTTAAGTTCATTTCTTACATTGCCTGAGACGTACAGTGCTGGCTGTTTCTTCACATACAGTATAATGCATGTATACATGGAGTTACGTTGGTAAAAACTTTCTGCTGTCTACTTTGGGAACGAAAATCTCTGCTTGACACTCGCTGTATGTTAGCCCACTCTTCTCTGTAATATGGCCTGGCTTTGTTATAATCCCACACTTCAGTTTCTGTATTTCTTGTTGTCTCCTGGTTGTTTTTTTTTCTTTAAATAAATGTTTTCTGTTGGAGAGTTTTCGTCACTGCGACTTACTTAATAAAAGTTACTGTTTTTTTAGAGTGTTCAGCTTTGCCCACAGCTGGGGATGGATGAAAGGCTGCATTAAACACTTCTCCTCTTAGCATCAGTCCTCCTGAAGCTGTAACATAACAAACATGAGAGGCTTTTCCTTACTTGGGTTCAAATAGACCTTTCAAAGTGAAGATTGGTGGGTGACACATGAACAAACCCATTATGCACTACTAAGCATCCCTTTCCTCTCGTGTCTCCTGGGAAATGGAGGAGTGTGAATGTAGACTGCAGGAAATAGAGGGAAGCTGTCATCTATAGCCGCTGCTTGGGCTGCCAGTATGCAGTGCTGCTGTGCGTTCATTGACCTGGCCATCTTCAGCCTGACTTTCAGTGTGTTTTGAAAGAAACTGGCTGTAAAAAAACCCAGCAAAATCCTTGCCCCCATAATCAAAAGGGGGCTGAAAAATGGCAGCTGAGCTGCGAAAATATTTTGTCTCCCAAGTTACAAAAAAAAAATGTCAGTGAAACCAAAGGAAAATGAATGTAAGCTCAGCTGTCGGCTTGTACCCTTTTCCTTTGTTCATTTCGGTTAGATTTCTGGGACAGTATAAAATTTAAACTTAAAGTGAGATTGAGTGTGATACCGATTATATTTTTAATGGCTACAGATGTTTGAAGTATCTTTTGTTTGCTGTATATTGGCAAGATTCTGCATTGCAGCGGTATAGAATTGGGTTTTTTTTTCCTTCCACAAAGTTCCCAGTTGCTCTAGAGTACCAAATTTTTACAAATGGGGTTAAAATGAATCTCTGCTTACTACACAGTGATTACATTTAGGACAGCTTGTACTTCAGAAATGACACATTTTTAGATTCCCAACTTCACAATTAGACTTTGATTTTTTGCAACTGCCTCCACGTGGATTTCTGTGCAAACACAGAATTGGGACTCCAGCTGTGGGCTCTGTCAGTTGAGTCCTAGCATAGCTTCAGGTGTGGTTTTTCCCTTTTAAAAAAACTTGTAAAATTTTATAAGAAATGTCATTCATTCACTTTTCTTAAAATACTCTGGTGTATTTAAGCAGTTACAACAAAATGTTGAATAACTAAGTGTAAATGTGAAATGAATAAAATAAGCATGGCCAGCTAAAGCTGTACCTAATTTATCTAAGGTGAGCTTTTATTTTCATCACTAGTTCTGTTGTCTGAATTCTTCCTTTTAATGACATTTTGACATCTTTTGTATAAATTATGCATATTAATGTAATTGTATTTACTTGTAGGTGGCTCTAACCAAGAGAGCTGATCCAGCTGAGTTGAAAACAATATTTTTGAAGGTACGTATAAAGTAAATATTTTACTCTTTCTGCTTAAATTTTTCATATCTTTTGCTCCTTTATTGCAGCATACAACTCTTGATAGTTTTCCCAACCATTAATCATTCACTGTATTATTACCATGTTAGACTTAAATACCATTATCAGAATTGAACAATGCTCACCAAGAAGTCAGATACATTCCTGAGTGATTATTGTATTGACTCAGAAGAAGTATTACTATCTTAAAAAAAAAAAAAGCATTGTTCGGCGAATGTGGTGGGAGTTTCAATATTGTTCCTACACATGGTGAAATGTTCGTGTAGACACCGTGCTGTTAGACCATTTGGTAAACTCTTCTCCCATCCTTGTCTCCTTCCTTCCTTCAGGGTTATCTCTGCTGCTCTAAGTTGTAGAAGTGTTGGAAAGATCATCTTGGGAAGTTGTGGTCGTATTTATTACTTAACTAAAATTCCTTCTGCATTGATCTGCTCCAGAAGT
Organism: Mesitornis unicolor; assembly: GCF_000695765.1. Lineage (NCBI taxonomy): Eukaryota > Metazoa > Chordata > Aves > Mesitornithiformes > Mesitornithidae > Mesitornis > Mesitornis unicolor. The sequence goes on from NW_010169583.1 coordinate 19,241, forward strand.
ATACAAGTAAAGAAATGACTTGTGTACTTGCTTCTATATTTAAGATGTGTGCTTTAGTGTTTTGCTGGAACTTAGCTTTCTTTGACCCATTTCCTAAATTTAAATAACTATTCCTAACCTTCCTAAGATTTATTAGTAGTGTCTGTATTAGTTTGGTAGTCTGGTATGAAAAAAGAGTACAGAAATTGATGGATGTGGAGAATATATATGAGGTAGGTGTCACAGTGCTTCAGGGAGCTGTTGTATCTGAATTATTTTTCTGAAGGTGTTGAGTGCCTAAGAGAGCTCATACCTTTCCAAGTTCCTCCCTCCACCTTCCCTTTCTCCAGTGTCAGGCCCCACTCTCTGTGCACTTCTTGGCATGTTTTCCATTGTCCCTTGTGAGCTATTATTAACAAAATGTGTAGGTGTCTCTATGTATAATGCCAGTATTTATAGTTTTATCATATACTGTCAGTATTTATAGCTCTGAAGTCAGATTGTCAGTTGAGAAAGCCACTGTTTAACTTATTAAGTCCTGGAACTTTTATCTGTCAGGAGAGCAAAAAAGACTTTTGTAAAAGAATGGGATAATGCGATTTTCAGTGGTAAATGCTTGGAAGAGTTAGGAGCAAGGCAGCAGTAAAGGCAGACAGGGAGTAGGCTGCTGACTGGAGAAAATGGTAGCATTGAGTATGGGAGTGAACACAGTAGCAAGATGCCTGGTCCGTTCCAAAATATGAGGCGATGCTCTGTTGTGGTGATGGTGGGGTTGGCTGGTAGGTTTGCTGAGAATAGTGTGAAAATTGTCTCCTACCTGCCTGTGGGTGTTCACCTCTACTCTGTTTCTGAAGGTTGTCACTCCCTCAGCTTTCAGTTTTGGTGGATTGAATGGGTCGTGAGCACAGTAAATAGCACCTGCACCTCCTTTTTGTTCCTTTTCTGCTTCCCCTTCCACTCTAAAGAAGGGGTCTCAGTAAAGTGGAGTAATGAAATATAAGCTGAATATTTTATTCAGTGTAATACAGAATTTGTTGTGGTGCTTACTCCTGAGAAGAAAAAAGGATGAGTGAATGTGGTATGTTCTTCCATGCTCTACATATAAGCGATGTCCGGAGTGTTATTTAAAGCTGCTTCAGACATAGTAAGTGGCAAAGCCAAGGTAGTTGCTTCTGCAGATTGTGGTAACTTCAGTTATAAAGTAATTTGACAGCCATTCTTCCTACTTAAATTAAGAATTAAAAAATATGATTGCCAGGTAGGAATGGTACCTACCCACTGTGCAGAAATAAATATGAAGCTATCAGTTTAAATTCAGTTGATTAATCAGTAAACTTTAAGCATATTTAATACATCAAACCCCCTGTAATGTTTGCAAATCTTATTTTTGAATGGAATTGAACTGGTTAATACTTGACTATCTAAGATGTATGGAAATAAGTTACCAAAAAGCCATTAAGTACTATTGTATAATATCAAATTCTCTGTGGGTATAATTGCCAAAGTGGGGAAAAATACAGTTGTAAAGAACCATTTTTTTAAATGTCTCTCCTCCAAAACCAATGTTTTTTTCTTTTTGTTATGATAATTTCCAGAAGTAACTCTACTTTTTCTTAGTCTTCTACCATAGCCCCTAAGAGATTAGATTTTAGTCAAAGTGATCAAGCTGACATTTTCCAAGGTCATTTTCTATATGTAGTATAGAGTACGTGATTGGATTTCAAATACACTTGAGTAAATCACAATGACAAGAAACAGGGGGACACTGAAACCTTGTGCTGTTTTGTGTTATTGAGTGCCCTAGCAGGGGGTTAGCCTGGATGAAAAAAATGAAATACAGAAGCATAGGCTGTCTGACTTACTTGATTTGTTTCTCTATAGCAGCTGTGTTAAAAGTTTCTGAGGCTGGGATTCTGAAAGATTCTGTCTCCCTGCAAATAAATTACATTGAAATCAATTGATCTGCTAGTTCCTATAAAAGTATATAGTTCAAAATTCCTTGCAGTGTATCAGCTAGAAAACTTGTGTTACAAACAGTGTCTACTGAAACAGGAACCCTTAAATGCTAACCAACATGTAGATGCCAAAGCAAGTTATGTTTTGTTTGGGCTTGCTTCTCTGAAGCCTTGTTTCTTGAAGATATTGCTGTACCTGAAGACTGTATTTATATAGCACTAGAAGAAAATAATTACTTAATGTTACACTTTGGCATCCCTCTGAGAGTTATATGCCTACAGCAGGTATAACAGTACTCTGCAGGCTCCAGTGCGGCTCTGTGAAATGAAAACTGGCAGTTTCCTTTCCTTAACAGAGCAGAGCCATAGCCACGTAAAGCAAAACATTTGTCATGGAAGTACGCTACAAAATAGCAATAGGCATCTGATTTATTTATTACTTCAGTGTGGATAATGCTCTGTGAGGAGTCACAACAATGGTTTATCATCCTACCTTGCCTTTAAAAAAATAAGAAATTAACAGTTGCTTTCCTGTTCCTGGTGCACATTTGGTATCCCAGGACAGACCTGTTTCCCTTAAAGCTAATACATGGTTCTGCAAGTGTTGCCTGGGATTTATTTTCCTCTTAATGATTGTCTTTATCCTTTTTATTTTGTTAAAAAGCATTTTTAGGGTTGATTCCAAATTTACCCTTCTACGGAAAATGAGGGCTTTAAACTTTGAGGGGCGACTGAGGAATCGGGACAAGGGGTGGTAACAAAGGCAGTTTTACTTATTTATGTATTAGCATCAAAATATCGTAATATTCCTTTTCCTTGCTAAGAAACATGTCACTAGAGTCTTCCCTTTGGGAGCAAGTATGCTTGGGTCTCTCAGTAACTGTTTTCTGGAGTAGAATGCCAGTAACTATGGTATAAAGCAGGAGTGACATATGTCAGCAGTGCTTGGTAAGGTGTCGGGCCTCTTCCCTTGTTTCTGCAGTGTGCTGAACTGTCGAAATTCTTGCTTTCTGTTAATTTTTCTGCAAATGCTGTTCTCTGTCCTCCTTTCAGCAGTTCAGCCAAGGAGGAGTATCTGTAGGTTCTCCTTTAGCAGGGGACCAGGCATAGATGAAGGTCATGTGGTGCTCCAAAACAGCACCCCCAGATGGACACTCCTGTGGGACTCCACTTGCACTGCAATGTCATTTCTTCAGTGTAAACCTACATTCTCATCCCAAAGTAAAATTGCTACACAGAGAGGTCCTTTCAGATAAATAAATTTGTAGGCATATCCTGTTGCTATCAGAATTTCAGTGGGCCTGAGGTGCCACATACGTGTTTCCAAATGCATGTGTGCTTCTTACTCTACTTCAAAAAAACATTTGGTGCTGGAGCATTTCTAGACTTATCATGGAGGAGTTGTTGACAGGATACATGAAACTGTATCTGCCACTCTTCTGCTGGGGAAACCAAGCCTTCAGTTGCCTGAGTGCTCCCCACTTACTCCTTCCTGTTTGGCAGGAGGCTGTAGGTTTCTCCGAGCAGAACTGTCATGTGCTGTCACATAAGCCTGCTCCCAATTGGAAACTATGTGTGGTGGTAATAAATGCCTGGAGAAGGATGTATTTGAGGCACTAAATACTGTGTTCGTTTAACAGTATGCAAGTGTGGAGAAGAATGGCGAATTCTTCATGTCTCCTGATGACTTTGTCACGCGGTATCTGAAGATAATTGGAGATGGTTTGCCTAATGCAAACACTGTACAGCTCCTTGCAGGTGTGGTGGATCAGACAAAAGATGGGTAAGTCTTTTTTTGTTGTTCGTTTAAAAAACACAATACCATTCTTCCAAAACAATCTGATCCCTGAAGGGTGATGGGGTTTTGGTTTGATTTGGGTTGGGTTTTTTCCTTTTTCTTTTTTTTTTTTTTTTTGCCTGCAGATACATAAAGAAATACAGTATCTTTGAATTGGAAAGAGTACTTGGGCTGCATGTAACATTTAGCTGAGCAAACCATTTTCTGTCTACTATGTATTTTTTATTTATTGAACCTTTCATGTCTGTTGGCTGACTCCCCTAAGTCTTGCTTTTCTTTACTTCCACGAGTCTGTCTGTCTCTGTTTACTTTAGGTATCTGTCACAAACACATTCAAATAGCAATCCAAAATAAGTTTAGATGGTGTAGGAAGAGATCATAGGAAAAAGTGTCCCTACGTTGTTTTGCTGTAGTGCTTTTAAAGGTTTTTGCTACTGTTTTTTCCCTTGAGAGGGAGGAGGAGCAACTAAGGTATTTAGGGAGCCACTTTGCAGTCTTGGGAAGACAGCAGTGAAGTTGGTTGCACATGGTTTGCATTTGAAAGGCTGACTTTGCCAATAGGCAAGATTAGCTACCCCTCCATCTTCCTCCCCCCTTCTTTAATGAAATCCTAGCTTTTGCTTTTGGTACTTGCCCAGGCAAGCTGTCTCTTCACCCATATGAATACATTTTTTCAACCCTGCCTTTAAAGTATCTTTAGAGAAACTTTAGAATAATTAGCTATGGACTTAAAGTCTGTAGTTGTGGCATTTTTAGAAACCAGAAAACTTCAGGCATGACTCATATCAGTGGTTGCAGAGAGTAAAATGTAAGATAAATAAAGCATGACTAGAGAATGCAGGCTTCCTAGGGAACAGATGCATGCATAACTGTGAGCTTGTGAAAGTTTCTGTGCTCTCTTTTCTGCTCAGACAGCCCCATGTTTCTGGCAGCAGGGCACCTTAAACCTTGCAGAGGAGTTAATGTGATGGTTGTTACCCCAGTAAAAGAATTCTGTACAAGGTTACATTGGTAACGTTGACATAGTGGCAGGAAGAAAGTGGTGACTTCAGATAGTGCTTGACTGAAAATGTTAAACATTTCTCACATTTCTTCCCTTGGTTTGATGCCTGCAAAAATGTCACTTTCCAAATTGCATGGCTTCAAATCCATTTTATAATAAGAAGATTGAGAGTATAATCCATACCTTGTGATTTGGATCTCTCTCACAAACAGAAGCTGGTGTCAGGAAGAGCAAAATGTAAAACTGCAGCCTATGTGAACTTGTTGACAAGTTGGGATTTCACAATTTGGCAGAGTCTTTCAGGAGTTTTGTGGTGCAGCATTGAGGCTTCTATTTGCTGCTTTCTGCTGTGGGTGAGGACTGTTTCTGTGCCCAGACTATGCAGTGACAGTTCCTAATGTCTTTGGAGGGTCTTTTCTGTTATTCAGGCTATCCTCGTGTTTAGCTGCTATACTAATATCTGAAAGGATGGAGAAAGTTCAGAAATTGATTAGCACTCATTTCTAACCTAACATTGTAGCATTCTTTTTCCATGTGGCCAGGCATTTGTACTTTGCTCTAGTGGTCTATAAAGTGATCTGCAGAGTGGTTGTGTGAAGGAAGTGTCACTTCCTTTTCAGTTCCTGGAATGAAATCTCGTGGGGATGGCAGTAGGACCTACTGGTCTTCTCCTGTTGAATTCTCTCCAACTTGGCAGTCCAGAGCTCCTAGGTTTAAAGTGAAGTACAGAACTGCTTTTGTTAGTAATCATTTTTAATAGGCTGGTCAGTGTTTAGGGACTTAGACATGTTAAGGTCATGAGAGTCTACTTATTTCTAGTATAAAATAGAAGGTAGCTTGCAACAGCAATGACAAGTTAATTTTGTTATAGTGTTAGTGGCTTAAAGTAGTGCGGTTCTGAAAACACTGGTAGGTTATTTCTAGAAGTGTTTATCAACTCTCCGACGTGATTTTCTCTGAAGAAGCATCTGTTCTTCATGACTGGTGAGCATGACCACTCCTCACCAAAAGGATCTGTGCCCAGAATCTCCAGGGTTGTTCCTAGCACTTTTATAAATGCTTTTTAATTCCCTCTGATTTTGGTGAGAAGTTAAGTACAGTTACCAAGTGTAATCAGAGAGAAATACTAAAATGAGTACGTCATGTGGGTGAAAGGACAGCACAAGAGCTTCGGACTCATGAACAGATCAGATAGGTGGGCAGAGAGGTGCTTGCCTCAGAACTGGGGAAGTCCTTAGCGTGAAGTGTAAAGAACAGTAACTTTTACGTAAAATCCCACTATTGCTGCTGTGGACAAAATCTCCCTGTAGCACTAGCACAGTTCCTGCATTGCCAGGAATTAAGGATTCAGTGGCATCTACAGGAGCTGCTGGTGGTGTTACCAAGGTACAAGACCTCTTAAGGCACACTCTGGAGTTCAGTGAATATCTGTTGCCATGGGAGCAAGTTTTGTCTCCATCTGAAGTCAGGGCATAAGGATATTTGGAGGTAGGTTTTCTTTCTGTTCTCTTACTGAGGCATCTTTTTAAGGTTTTCTTTAAGAAAAGGAAATGCTTTTCTTGCTGATGGCCAGAGAAGCCCTTCTAAGTAGTGAGTCAGTAATAACACAGATTTTTTTAAAAGTGTTTTAACATGTGGCTGTAGGCTGTATGAAACAGCTGTAAGCTTCTCATTCCTAATTTTAGTTGAAAAAAAAAAGCTTCATTTGACTTCAGTTGGATCAGAAACTCCCACAAAATACAGGGACTTAATCAAGGCTTATCAGCAGCAGGCTAGGCATTTTGCATCCTGCCTGCTGTGACATATTGTTTTTCAGTCTTTTGTTGTACTTTTAAACATGTCTAACAAAATAAGTATTTACTGCACATCTCTGTTTGGACTGTAGTAACTAACACGTTACTGAGAAATACTGTATGCTTTATTTTTAGAAAGGACAAACTATTCAAAAATAACACTTGGAAATGCCAGCATTTTCCATTATTATTGGATATAAATTTATCCTCTAATGCACCAATTTACACTATACTTAGTTTACCTAGGCTGCAGCGTAAAATAATAGATGTAGCTTCAATTTGTGTCCCATTATGTTACCATGTTTAAATTGCTGATACAGTAAAAACATGCATTGATTTCTGAAGAAACCTCTTCATCATTGCATTTGTATGTATTATTACTGTGGGCAATAGCTTTTTTTACTTCGCATAGCTACGTGCAGACTTTCTCTGGTGGGAATGCGTCATGTCTGTGTGGCGCCAGGTGCCATGGGCATCAGCATCAAAAGAAGCAGCATGGAAAAAAGGAGAAAGTAGTAAATAGTGGACTTGCAGCACCACACATGGTTGTTGTGTTTGGACTGTAACTCTTCTGCGTGGGTGGTTTTTAAAATATCAAGATTTCAGCCTTCCTGAATTAAATTGTGGAACACTGGCACCATTAATGAGGACATGAAGGTGAAGGAAGATTTTGACCACTTGGGTAGGAAATCTTCAAGATCGAAGGAAAATTCTGTAAACTTTTCAGCTTCTTCTCTTTGCACTGTTAAAATCACCAGGCGTTTCTCTGCTTTTGTAAAATAAATGAGCACTTGTTTAGGTAGATAAAATAACTCTTAAGTAGTATATTGAAGTCCATGTTAATATGTGCTGTTTAATGACACCTAATGATATTCAGTGAAGGGTTATGCTAAACCCAAAAGGGTGATGCTAAACCAGAGAGAAAATGTGTTACCCAGGCAACTACCCTTGTGCAGTATAGAGAAGTGAGCATATGGCTATGTAGTACACATTATTTCAGCATCTTTAAGCATTAAGAATCACACGTGTAATTGACTGTGAAAAATTACTGCTCAGTTACTGTATTGTATGGTCATAATAGAAGTAAATGAATACGTCATTGTTGTTAGAATAGATCTGTTGGGAATCACTAGCAGGCTAGTCTGCTTAGGGAGCAAAAATACAATAAGAAGAAAATAGCTGGTTTAATTAACATGTAAAAATTGGGTTAATTTGAATTCAGCTGGCACAGCACATATTAATGTCTCTTCTTTAAATAGTCTGGCTAGAACCACACAATTTGTACACTTTTAATCTTCCCAGTACTAGGGATAATTGTTTTTAAAAATGGATATGGGGTTATTTTAAGGATCTATCTCTGACTTATTAGGAGGGTTTATTACTTGCAAGTACTGACAAAGAATGCCTATATCAGTATAAAATCTTGTAGCGGTGTTAATACATGGAGTTTTAATCAAATCCAGCCCTAATAGCATAGAACATCCTCTTAGCGTGGTGCTGGGATTCTGCTGGGTTAGGTGCTGTATTTCTTCTCTGTGGTCTTATCGCTATTTGTGTTGGGATCTGTTGGCAAGGACATAACCTGGGTGTAGTTTCACACAAAAAGTGGCTTTATCAAAATGGGGTTGCTAGATATTTTACATTTTTTATTCTTAACAATCCTATTCTAGAGTCCTGTTGTCTGCTGTCTGTTTTGTTCTTTCTGTGTGTGGGCTTTATAATCTTTAGGACAGAAGAATTCAGTGCTTTGTGTCTGTTTGCTGTTGTGGAAGTTGTCAGGTGTGTAACCAATAATAATGGATAGTGATGAGCTTTTATAACCTGTAAGTCACGTAGTAACAATAAATGTGCATAAATTGAAAATGAAGTAGGTTGTGATATATTGGTTTAGAATTGAAGGAAATGTTGCATTTTAAAAAAAAATATTTTGACTGAGGATAGATTGAAGTTTTCTTCCATTTAAAGACTGAGTATCTCTGTATTCTGTGTCTAACAGAGGGGAGTACTGAGAGCTCCCAAGGAGTTTAAAATACATGACTTGATGGCCTGCCCACATGCTACCGTGTGTATCTGTAGCAAGTCATTGGCTTCTTTGCCAGTAAAGCTTAAGGCATGCTTATGTGTTTACTGGCATCATCTGTTGTGAGTTTAATGTTAAGAATACCTGAGGAGGTTTCTTTTTATTTATTTTTCACACTGCATAATAACCTATGATGGCAAGTTCCCAGAGCTTATTATTTGCCAGACTATTTCTGACTCTACATATGCTTTTATTTTACTTTTATTTAGTGCATATATATTGAAGGAGGTAAAGTAGAACAGCTTTTTGGCTTTTCCTGTACCATGCTTTTCTTTAATCTCTTCATTTGTTCATCTTCTTGTGTTTTCATGTTCTTCAAGGAAATCAGTTTCTGTTACCTTGTGGATGTTTGGCTGCTGGCATGCAGCACGCACACTTCTGTGTGACTTGAAATTAATTCCTTTAAGACAGGGTGACTGGAAATTGCTATATAGTCATGGGTCATCATAACTTGATGGAACAAAGAGCTTTTCCAACCTCTTGAAACCCTTTGTTCTTCACTGCTGCTGCATATCAAGTGGAAGTTTTCATTGAACTGATTGCAGTGTCATTTTGAGTAGAAGTTCTGAGGATACAGTTAGTTTTTAATTAAAAAAAAAGAAAAATGTTTTTGTGTGTGTTTCTTGGCGTTTGTTACACTATATTCTGTGCTTCTCAGAAATAAGCAGTAGCTTCTCCCCGACTACTGCTGTGTGAACCCATTAAAGCTACGTGCTTACTACACTGACATAAAGCAGCCCCAAGAGAGGGCAATCTTAAACTTCCCAGACTGCCAGCAGGCCCTGCAGCCACGCATGTGAAGGTGATGTAAAACTGTACAACCTAGACATTAGAGAAGTAGCAAAACTGAAGAATGGTTGGCCGTTGCCCCTTTAAGAGTAGGGATTTGATCTCCATTTAAACTATTGGGTGAGACCCCGAGAAATTAGAACTGCTCAGGGTCTTTGCTGCATCAGATCTACTGCTGGAAACAATGTTAAGTTGTCTTAATTACATATTTCTGCTCTTTAACCGACTTGAGGAAGGGCACCTCTGCTTTTATCTGTGCTCTGCTACTGTGCTCATGTGTTGGGAACCTGGCTGTAATGATGAATTTGAATAAACTGCTCTTGGGCCGACTACTGCTTGAAAATCTGTGACTCGACACGCAGGACTGGAGGGCTGTGAAGGATGACTGAGAAGTGCAAGCAAACAGATAACACATTCTGATCGGTTCCTTCTGAAGTGAGTGGCAGCATGTAGGGCTTGAATAGATTTGCTTTCCAAAGGCCTTAAGTACTGAGTCTTGAGGGGAGTTACTCATATCTTTATTGGCTCTCTGTCTTGCCAGTGGAGGAGGTAGGCTTCCCCAAAGGGCAGTTCAGTTAAGACATTAAAGCTGAGGTGAGTAGCCATGCTGAACGCTTCACTTATTTATGTTCTGTTGTGACTTGCTGAGAGGAATAGTTCCTTGTTCAACAAAGCCATTTCCATCTAGCGGTATAAAGACCTCCTGACAGCGTTGGTGATAGGGCATTTTAGGATAAATTGTAATCCCTAGTGATAACATTTTGTACATATTTTGGTAGTGATCTTATTACTTTTGTATAATTTATCTTATATTGTATTTCAGTTTTCTGCAAGCAAGTAGTTTCATAGCTCTTGCTTTTTCCTTCATTCCTTAGGTTGATATCCTTTCAAGAGTTTGTGGCGTTTGAATCAGTCCTGTGTGCACCAGATGCGTTGTTCATTGTAGCCTTTCAGCTGTTTGACAAGACTGGCAAAGGAGAAGTTACTTTTGGTAAGACTGTTCTTAAATGTACACTCTTAATTTAAAAATTGCTACTAGTGCTAAACTCTATTTCACCTTCTGTTACTGTAGGAAACACAGTGATTGATCATAAAACTACACTAGTGCCAAACAACTTTCTGGCTGATTTTTTTTAGTCATTTACACGTGTACAATATGAAGTCAAGGTCATGGTCATCTTCACGGTTTTCTCTGGAGCATTGGTCACTTCTCCTTTTCTCTTCCTCAGCATGCTTGTGCAGGCCTTCAGAACATCAGTGAAAGGTGGCTATAGGAAGTGATTGTAAAACAGCAAGAAAGTTGCTGGAAGACTTGGATGAATGTTGAGTCTGAAATTACCCTGGATTATTTTTTGTTTAAATTGGCTATATTTCAGGCTTGCTTCCTTTTAAGGCCTAGAACTTTTCTGTGACATTTTACAGTAATAAATCCATTATTACCCCCACAGAAAAGTCAGCTGTGTATTGGAGGTGTGGTGTTTGCATAGACAGCAAGAGAAATACTCAGATCAGATGAAGATGTGATTTTTGGGACTGTTTATTTCTAGATACCACAGAACATCTGCAGGACTGTCTGCCACCTGTCTAATGACAAGGGCCATTCTGTCCAAAAAAGGATTAATACATTAACAATTTTTATTAACGTCAAACGTTGAGCCACACTTCAAAAATTATGGGGTATTTTTGCCCTGAGTAACTACACTGGATAAAATTGCTATTTCTAATCTGCTAGATTTGAGCACGGTTGTCCATATGTCTCAAGTTTTATTAATTGGTTGTTAAGCAGTTTTAAATAAAAGGCAAGTTGGATGACACTGACGTTTTGTCTTTTCAGAATGTACAGTTCATGTTTCCTTTGTCTTTTGCTAGTATTCCTCACACAGGTTTTATGCTTAGTTAAAAAAAGCCCTTTCCTTTCCATTTGAACTGACAAGATATCCTGTAACCATTGCTTGAAGCATCTTTGTATTCCTTCCCCCATCTCCAAAAATCTGTATTTGAAGTTTTGGCTGGTGAGAAGACTTGCTGTCTCTTCTTGTGTCTATTTTGGTTTTTCATTATTTTAGTTGTCTACTGAATCTCTGAAAGGTGTGCTTTTTGTGTATAATGTTACTTGTTAGGACAGCTTTTTAAAAATCAGTGCAGATGCTAAAAGATTTGAAAGAATTTCAGGAAAAAGTTCTGCTGATTATAACCTTGTGGAAGTATTTTGTGCCTAACAGCCTTGTGCATGTGTATGGACAGAGGCAACGAGAGGCGGCATGCTTTTAAATCAGGAGGGCACGCATATTTTGACGAGGTTTTGTTCCAGCGCAGACAAAGCAGGGTTCCTGGAATGCCTGTGATGTGCAGGTTCTTGTCTGCGTCAGAGCCCCCGGTTGCTCGGAGCGCTCGTTAATGATCTCGGAAGAACCGTGGTCGTTTGATCCCAGTTCTGAATCAGTCCGACTTAACTTTTTAACGCTTGGCATTCTTCTTCGCTTTTTTCCTGCTGGCAAATGCTTCCCTTGGGGTTCAACACAGTGAGTCAAGGGATTTGTTTGGCATTTCAAGCCATTGAAGTCCTTCTAGCGATGAGAGAAACTCCTGTGCCAGGCTGTATTTAAGGTATTTGAACAAGGAGATGTGCCAACATCGGCAGAACCTCAGATAGCTTTTTTTTAATTCCTTCTTCTCCCCCTTTGAAAGCATAAATGCATTTGTAACTTCTGTTTAGTACCTTGTGGCTACCACCCCAGCAAATGCCTGGAGTGGGGAAGATGTGAGAGCTGTCTCAGTGTTGTGCGTTCTCAGCAGAAATGGTTGACCTTCAGGCAAAGATAGTTTCTATTTTCTTTCATAAGAATAAAAGCTTTTTCCCCCCCATTATGAAAAAACCCCTAATATTTTAATGAATAAATTATTACAATACTGTCCTGTAACTTTGCCATGCAATGCCTCAGTCATGTGTCTTTGAGGTTAATTATGAGATCTTTTTCCATTGACTTGAATGAAAGTGGGATCAAGTCCTTATCAAGGTTAGGAGACTTAAATAGGGGGTTTGTACACTGTGGAATTACAGTGTGAAAGGAACAGAGGAAAAGGGAAAGGATCGTTTTTCATTATACTGCTGTTAAGTGTCGTATCTCAAGGCTCCCATTATGAGTCTGTATCTCATTTTATTATTGTAAAGAAACAGCATGGCTTATCTGTGCAGTCATTGTTTTTCCATGTACTGAGATAAAGGTATAAATATTTTAGCTTATACCAAACAGAATATTGGGCTTCCCAGCTGTAAACTTCACATTTTCTACTAAGTAAATCGTCCAAATCTTCTTCTTCTCCAGGTGCACTTATGTTGACACATTTGTAAAACAAATTCATAATGGGCTTTGCATCTGAATGCCACATCCAGGCTGTGGATATTTAGAGAAATGTTCTGGGTATAGAAGTTCCAGTATTTTATTTATAATTTTATTTATTAAGTATCTTGCACTTACTTTTCTTGAAGAATGATGCGCTCTTACTTTAGCTTCTGGACTGGAAATGCCTTTGCATTTTAGCCATAAGTTGATACCTCTACAATTTTAATTGTTGCATTTCTTTCAACTTGCAAGGTAACCATACCTAGTTCTGTGACAGAGCTAGCATCTATTTGAAAGGGCTGATCCACAAGCAGAGCGTGGATGGCGTGGGGTGCGGCGGGGGAAGTATTTTGAGTTTATTGCTTTTCGAGGTGAATGAAATGACCAGTGGTAAATTAGTGGCCAGTGCCTGACTCAGGCTCCACCTGGCCCTTGCATCGTGGCGTAGATTTATCTGCTGCTGAAGTGTCAAAGCTTTGACAGTTTGCAAGGAGTTAAAGCTCTCAGCAGGAAAAGTGGGAGGAAGTTTAGCTGGCTTTTAAATTCGAGGCAAAGAGCAAACCATTGCTTCTTACTGTTGAGTGTTGACAGGCACATAAAAGCTGATAATGTAAGTCCAGGGGTTTAAGAGACTTAGTAGAGTTGCTTTTTTGTCGTATGACTGTATTTTAATGCCTCATTAAAGAAGCAGAGCCCTTTGAAATTCTTTACTAGATGGCATTTAAAAAAGGTGAGATGGTTGGGTAAAAATGTCAGTGTTTAAAAACTAAGTCATCTTAACCGCCATCTCTAATTTTGAATGGATAAATGAAATGATGGGAGCTAACAGTTCTGAGCTGTGAATAACGCAGTGATGATATCCACGGACTGAAACTTTCATTTTTTTATACCGGTTCTCACAGTCCTAGTGAAGGGCAAAATAAATGTTGTCCATGTTGGCTTTGCTCACAGGGAAAGGAAAGGCACAAAAAGAGATGTGATTGCCCGAGTCTGTGCTGCCAGCTGGCGTTCAATCTGGCTTTGAAGATTTTTATTATTATTTGTTTTAAAGTAGAATTTCCCACTAGACAAAAATTCTTGCACTCGTACTTAATGGAATGTAGCTGTGGTGTATAGTGTGTGTTTTTCTGGTTTTGTTTTTTTGGTTTTTTCAAAGGTCTTTTAATTCAACCTGAAGCTGTTTCAAAATGGATGCTGGGCTGTGCTGCTCTGAGAAATATGAGTATGCTGTAAAACAAGTCAGTCCTTTAATTTAAAAGGAAAAAAAAAAGGCAGGCAAAACAAACCCCCCCCAAACCGAGCAAAAACATGGAGTGGGTAACTCTAACCCAATTTTGTTGCTTGTTTAGCATAAGAGCTGCAGAATCGAGCAATGTATTCTGCTTTTGTCTCAAAACAAAACTTTTATTTACACGTAGACAGCAGCTATTGTGGGTCTCTGCTTCTGTTACTAAGCACTCTTGTTTGGTTATCTGGTACTTCAGTTGCCTGAATACTTGTTTGTAAACTTCTCAAAGCATGTAACTCTCAACACAGGTTTAAATAGGTATACAGCAATTGTGATGAGCTTCAGAGTTTTTCCTCTTATGATGACGCTCTGATACTTTTTCATTATGCAAAGAATTATTACAGGAGTCTCACAGTTGCTTTCTTGACCAAAGGATTAGGTTCAGACTGTGTGAGCTATCTCCTGTTTTTGTTACAGAGTGTTATTTATTTTATGTTTTGCCTTGTAATTGCTTGGTATCACTTGGCTCCTCTTGTGAGATCTGTAGTTTTGTTGTTTTGTTGTTTTTTTCTTGCACAACACCTAGTTTAGTGCTGCCCAGCCTGGTACACTCAATGCCACGTAAAGCAAGGAGAAGCCAAGTCTGAACTACCAAAAGAAATTGTTGAGGCTATAACCTTTGATCACTTGATAAATTGCAATATTCAGTATTTCTCAGTGAAATTTCCATTGCTGATTCAAATTGGTTAGAAACCATTTGTAGCTAGTGTTGTGTTAGCCTACACCTACACAGGAAAGGGTTTGTTGGTTTATAAATGACAGTTGCCTAGATATGATGATCCCAACAGCAACCTTAGAAATGCAAAATTTGTTTAGTCTCTGATGTTTTTTGTGGTGTGTAGATTTTGCACAAGTAATGGCCAGTTTTAATTAAAAGACGATGTAAAGTAGACTTGCTAGTAGATTTATTTTCTTCAAAACGATTTTGAAATCTTCTTGATACTATTTTTGGAGAATTTAATTTCTAGACATATGTCAACTTGGCAAGTTTTTCTTGTTTTGTGTTTTCTTTTAACTAAAATATTATGTAACTAGGCAGACTTCTAGGCAGGTATCTTGAGTAAAACAAAGCCTGTTTAGTTTTTAACTGTTAGGAGAAGCTCCATCCTTTTACACAGTTATGTTTCATTTGGTCTAGAAAATACAATTGAGTTTTCTAACTAATCCAGAACTGAAATGTCATTTTTCAGTTTGTTCTTTGTTGTTGTTTTTGGGCTTTTTTGGTGATGGCTTTTTTGGTTTGGTTTGGATTTTCAAAATCAAAGTTGTCTACTGACAAACACCAGGCTGTAGACTGAGCATCTCTCTTGTTCATTACCAAAACCCAAGGATTGATCACAGAATCATCAAACAGTTTAGGCTGGAAGGGACTGTGGCACCCATCTGGTTCAAACCCTTGCAGGGCCATCAAGACCAGGTTGCTCTGGGGACAACAGGAAGTCAAGGTTTTAAGTATCTCTGAGGATAGATACTCTGCAGCCTCTGTAAGCGAGCATCTTCCAGTGTTCAACCACTGTTACAGTGAAGAACAATTTCCTGATACCTAGTTGGGATTGCCCATGTTTCAGCTTGCACCCGTTGCCTCCTGTCCTTCCACTGCATATCTGTGTCTTCCCTTCACCCTCCCATTGGGTAGGTGTAGGCAGCAGTGAGGTCCTCCTTTAGCCCACCCTTGTCCAGGCTGAGAAAACCCCATACCATCAGCCTCTCCATGCATGTCATGTGCATTAACTCCAAACTGGAGAAAATAGAAGTGGTACTTTATTTTAGTTAGCCACGTCATGCTGTTTGTCTTGGTGGAAGTGATCTGCTTTTTTATTATTCTTCTTCAGGGTAAAAAGGATAAATTTAGTTTCTGTGCCCTCATGGGGCCTAGTACTTTCCAAACCTGTGGTCTTTGACCTCTGGCAGTTTGTTGTTCACTTCTGAGGAGTCCATGAAAGGTAATAATAGTAAGGCTGTTGCCAGTAAACTGAAGTTATGGGTATCCACAGATCAAGTAGATATGTTTTTAAGGGACTGCATCTTAGAAAAATGTTCAAAACCTTTTCTGTAAGTCAATCATGTCATACTCTGTCTATAAATTCATGTTGTCTCTCCTTCCATCCAAGGAGAACAGAAGAAACTGACAAGCTTGGATCTAGAGTCTTAACTGATGAAAGTGATGGTACTCTTGGAAAGAGCCTGCTTTTTGGAGTATTTGCAGTGTTTAGCACAGGTAACAGATGTGCTCAGGTATCTCAGTCAAAAATCGGGGCCAAGCTGATTTGGACAGTGTATGGATTTGTCATGTGGAAGTGAATTCATAGTTTTTAGAAGTGACAAGAGCACAACCAACCAGAGCAGGGGGAAGGTAAGAGGATTTAAAAGTGAGAACGTTTTCCACAGAGGGGTGAAACTTGAAGCTTATCATGGATCTTTTGATTGAGAAAAATCATGAAGGCACAAGCATGTTCTCTGTGATAATGCTTTCATTAACATAAAATTAACCTGTAGGACTGCTCTGTCCTTGTTGAAAAGCTTGGATAGGGCAGTGAATTTATAATCAAATGAATTTTGTTCAGTAGCTAGTGCCTCCCTCCTAAAACACGTGTGCTGAACTTTTTGTCAGGATTCATACTGGATTTTGTGGTTTGGTGGGGGCTTTTGAGGGATTTTTGGGTTATTGTCACCTTTAAATTCTACTTGCAATGTCTGAAAGACATTTGGTCTTAATCTCACCTGTGTGTACAGCAGGTGCTCTACAGCCTTTGTTTCCACTTCCAACCTAAACTGGATGTGGTTCATATCTGAAGGGAAGGAACCACTTTCAGTGAGAGACTCCAGCCTCCTGCTTCTCTGCCCTGCTGTGACTCCCTCTCAGGGTGCTGGCACTCCATTTGTCACAGTACCAGTCTCTTTTCTGCCTGCAGATGTGCCGAGACAACCAATTCATTTTATGAGTGCAGTCCAACAGCCATCATAAGCTTTTGCTTTCCACTGATGTGCTCCAGATGTTAGTGTGTCACCCGGAGGTGAAAAACCATTGTGAAGGCATCTATTTTTTTATATATGTGGAGCTTTATTGCACTTCTTAAAATTATCAGTTTGTACTACAAAAAGAACCACCCAGATTTTTGGAACTTTTAAAATGACTTATGAGCAATGTCCTCTGAACAACTGAATGCAGATGCACACCAATATCAGATTGGCATGCGTGTGTTGTATGGTATCTTGTCAGAGTTCAGAAGAACTGCTCAGAAGCTGTTCCAGTTCAGTGGGTCAAAAATCCACTTTTTATGAAAGGCTAACTGTAGATTTGCACGATTGACTATAATGGCTCCAATTTTAAAAGATAGAGGTAACAGAGAGCACTTCCAGTTGGTGGGATAATTCAAGAATGCGACATGCTCAGATGGCTAACATATTGTGCTTTCTGCTGCTACTCCATGCTCTTCAAAGAGAAAAAAAATAGGTGTGGAAAAGGTAGGAAAAAGCCAATTTGAGAGTAAATTTCAACTGTATGAGGTCACTCTTTGGTTAACAGTACGCTGAGGGTTAGCCGTCTTTCATATGGCTGTGTATCCTGTTGGAGAAAAAAAAAATAGCCCAACATGGTACTAGGCAGCATTTGGGGAGGCACCAGGAGCTTCCACATCAGAGTATATTTAAACTGCAACAGCAGCCGTATGCCACTGTAAGCTTGATTTTTATTTTTATTTTTTCCCATCTCTTTATCAAATTATCTTGGAATTACAGATTAGAAGGTAAAAACTTCAGCAGGCCCTAAGAGCTGGGAAAGTATGTTGTTTTTACAAATTTTAATATGAAATTTCAGATGGCAAAATACATACACTTTTTCAGTGTGTGTAATCTAGTTTTCTAAATTGAAAAATCTGCTGTTACCTAGCAGTTAATGACTATTTTTTTCCAACATTTGGAATGCAGGACCTGATTTGATAAGCTGATAAAAGAAAACAAAACTGAGAACGTGTTGGAAGTGCTCAAAGTGAAAATTACAGTTTAGGTAGGTTTGGGGGTAGATAGTTAGACATTTTAATTGAACTAAAATAGTTTTATACTAATACAGTACTGTTGTGGGAGTACATTTTGTGGTGCATTTGAAATTGAAGTATTTAAGTGGAGGAAAATGTATGTTAATGCTTTGCAAGAAAGTGATTTTTTTAGTGCCATCTATCTAAGCAAAATAGCTGTTAAAGAAATAGAGCTCTCACGTCTGTATTGGAGAGTAAAGCGTAAAGTTTAGGATAATTTCCTTGAGCCAGGAGTTTGCTTTTATCACTTTGGTTGGTATGTTAAACTGCTGTAGGAAACAGTCGTGTGAATTCTGAAGGAAATTTGTATTCCTGAACAACTACAGCGAAGCCAGCCCCTGCCAGTGTAGAGAAAGGTGGTGAGTCAGTCGGGATTCAGAACGTCCTGTGCTTTTAACATCTCCATGATAGGGATTACGGAATGAGCCTGGGTGATCATTTCAGTTACCCATGTGGCAACGCAGGCGTTGAATTTCTGCGATGGCTTTGGTTACACACAAGCAATGCTGGCTCACGTTAAGCAGTGGAAACTCCTGCTTGTCCATTACAATTCAGCACTAATCTACAGCTGGACTAGTGCAACACAACTCAATTAGTTAAAATTACCATTTATAATTATTTGAATTTAATTTTGTATTTGGGGATTTTCTCTGAATTTGAACTAACTAGTCCTCCAAAAAAGTAAGCTACCACTTACACATGCATGCATGCACACAAAATTATCAAAATAAGTGAATTCAGGGTTTTTTAGGTGTTCATATGCAAGTGTGTATGTGCACCCACATTTTTCAGGTGCAGATGAAACTGATCTTAGTCTAAATGGATCGGGTGCACTAATGGAGGGTTTTGCACTCTTATGAATGAATCTGTTTTAAAACAGCACTACCACATGATAGAGCGCAGATAAATTGCACTGACCTGAGCTGCTATCTTTTTTCAAATCAACCTCCTCCTCTTGTGTCGTGTGATACAATCCCATTATCTTCAAATTATGTGCTCTGTTTCTACTGTGCTGGCTTCAGTTTGAGTGTTCTACCAGATACCCTCCTAGCAATATTTTAAGAAAGAAAGAAACAATTTTTTTTTTTTTAATTCAGAGTTGCAGAATAGTTGTGGTCCATGTTTTGCAGTGAATTAAGAAGCAGTAAAAATACAGCATTAGTGTATTACTCAGGGTTTCTAACCTTTGGAAAAAGGTGGCTGTGACAGCCCTTCCTGCTCTTACTGCTTTGTTGAGGGAAGTTGAAGGGATGAGCACCTTTTCTTTGCAATCCTTAGTAATCAAGCTATTCCAGCATGTTATTTAATTTATAATATGGTCACTGTAGAACTGTTTTAACCTGTTTCCTTGAACGAGCAGCAGGGAGACCAAGACGGTGGTTGTAGCGCTTGTACTTCCCGAATGTTGTACCTCTTCTGGATGAGTAGGGATCAGTGGACACCCCAGCCAAGTACTTGGACTACCCAATCATCCCACATCTTAGCCGAGCAGGTGTGAAGTGGACATATGTTTTCCAAAATAAAAAGTCATCATTATAGAACCCGTATAAGGTTGGAAATAAACCCTAACTAGCTGTGTATTTAAAGTTCACGACAGTAAATAAAACAAAAACACAGGGAAAAAAAAGCCAAGGGTCCAGGGCATGGACAGAGACCACCCAGCAAGGGGTGCATGCAGTCCCACGCTGCCCAAGCAAGGGCAGCAGAGCAGGTCTGGTGATGAGTACCAGGGACAGCTGAGAGTCCAGCGGATGCCAGACAAGTCCGCAGGGATGAGGCAGGCCCGATGAGAGGCTGGGAAGCCAAGTCAGGAGGTCGGGGTCACCAAAGTGAATGGGCAGGCACAGGTGTCCCTGTGGAGTGGCTGAGACAGGGAGGATTAAGGACCTGAGATGATGCTTCTCCCAGCTCTTTCTCCTGCAGCTCTTTGCTCTGACCCTGATCTATATGCTCACGGGTGGAGCATGGGGAAGAGGTTGCAGAGCCTGTGGTGCACTCAGGGCCATGAAGATTATGGAGAAGTGTAGAGTTGTTTCAAATGGTCAAAGCTTGTGGACATCATGCTGTTCTCATCTCCACTGAACCTTAGGTCAGGTCTTACTTGGCACTTGGCAAAGTGCTCACGTTTCCTAGTCATGATAGTAAAACAGCTACTCTACCAATAGTTTAATTTGACTTACTGGGCGTCCTTCTTTGCTCTTTCTTCTGTGTAGGATTTATTTTCACTGACTTTGAAAAATATGCACTTTTTTATTACAGCCATTTAAGGGAAACTGTTTCCCAATGCGTGAACAGAAGTGCTTAACTTTTGTCTGAGCAGAATGACGGGGATTTGCATATTCAGGTTTAAAAAACCTAATCTCTTTATACTAAAATATCTATTCCACTCTTTGCATTAATTTTGCTTCGTTTAATCCAAGTTGAACCTATAATGCTCTTATGTTCCTCTTCAGGGCCTTGAGTATGATGGATATAGAAGCAGTTACTGCTAGAAGGGTTTGAAAAGGTGCATGTGGAACTCTTGTTAACTTATGATAGCTCGTGTCTTTTCAAATTTGTCTTCTATCCTCTTTGCAGAAGATAGCCTCTGTTCTTTACAGAAGCTGCTATTACCGTTGTCATCAGGGTAAATGTAATTCTTTATCGAGGCCCAAGGTTTTAGTACAGATTTTCTTATACCATGCACAAATTGCTTAAGTGCATAAAGGTATAACATACAACGTACTTATAATGTATATAGCATATAACTTATATAAAATAAAGCAATTTGTGATAGCTTTTCTACAGAAATGTTGCAGGTATATTGTAAGGGGAGTGGGATTTTTGTAGATGATAATGAAATTTTTTATAGCTGTGCCTTGAGACAGCATTAACTTCATTGGACCGAACGAAAACACTGCATGAAACATTTAGGTACTTACGCGAATAAATAGTTTGAAAGAATTTCAGATTTCACACGACAGCTATTTATGTCCTGTAGCCTATAAGGATTTTAGTAGCTTGTTCTGTCAAGTAGCTAGATGACATGTGCAACTGGTTCTCCCAGTAAACTTGACTGGTGCATAGAAGGAGCTGAGGATTTCTGAGTTCTTTTCTTAAGAGTAAAATATAGTGGGAGAATGACATTCAGTTTACTTATTTTAAAATTTCAGATTTCCTAATAGATAATTTTCACTTGAGGAATCCAGTAGTCTTTATTGTGTTATGAGAGTCTGTGGTTATTTTAAAGCACTCTTTAGTTCTAGTTCTAATTCTTAATCACAGTATGAAAATGTGAATACTGTGTACTTGCTTGTACAGTAAGTATTTAAGCATAGACATCAGTACACTGGAAAGAAGAAAGTTCCCAGGACCTAAAGGACAAAAAAACCCCACTGTAAACCAGCAGGCAGTTCACCTGGAGGGAAAACAGAACATCTGTTTTTTTACAGTGATCAGAAACAGTGACAAAGTATCTGCTCTTTAATTAGAGGCAGCATGGGGAACAACAATTATTTATTATAGAACTTTGCAGTTCATTTTAAAATTGAGTTTCAAAGTTTAGTTTCTTTAAAGATTGACACAAATGACAGCATGGATTTCTAAGAATGAATATTTAAAATATTATTCAACCTGTTGTTAGTTTTGCATTCCAGCAGCTCTGATTTGAACAGTACACACACAGAAATGGTTGTATCTTTTGTGAGCTTTAGATCTCCTGCTCTTACAACTCCAGACAGTGGAGTATTGACATGATGTCTTTTTAAAGCTAAAACAAATAAACTTTGTTGTAATATGGATGTAAAACTTCAGTTTATCAGATATTTTTATTAAATGCTGGTTTAGGATCAAACCACAGTTGCCCAGAGCAGTTGTGAAATCTTCATCTTTAGAGATACTCAAACCTCAGCTGGACATGGACCTGAGCAACCTGAACTGGTTGGACCTGCTTTGACAGGAGCCTGTACCAGATGACATCGAGATGTCCTTTCCATCACAAATTTTTCTGTGACTCTGCAAAACAGGTTCCTTTAAAAAAAAGTCTAAACAAACAAAATAACTTCTGACTACTGAAAGACGTTGCTGCTCTTTACTGTGTGTAGTTCAGCAACTTGTGGATTGCCATTGAAGTTCACCTGTAGGACAGGTGGGACACTTAAGGGGACACTGCATTTTAAAATTGTCCATTTTTTATTTGAACACTGGACTTAGAGGATTAGGAGATGGTACTGATAGACCTGAACAATAACTTGGAGTGAGTTGTAGTATGTAATTGGCTATGTTTTGATGGTTAAGTCACTGGGTAAAACACTTAAGATTTTTTTCATGGAGAATGAATGGTCTTTAATGTCTGAGTTGGACAATCTGACTACAGACAAGACTTGAGTCAATGACAGTGTTGTAGATGAATGGATGATGAGACCAGCAAGGAAAGAGGAAAAACTGTCCACTGTGTATATGTAGGGGTTTGTGAACCATAAATAGTTGAGAAAAGGAAGCACAGGGTGTGTGTAAAAACGCAGTGGCAAACAGGACACTTGTGTGTTCTGCCATGAAAGAATGGGCAGAAGTACAGTAGATGATCTTCCAGCCAGCTACCTGTGCTGTGTAATCCAAAATGCACTCTGTCAGAAAAGCACATGGTATTACTTGCTAAGACATACTGACATCAATATGCGATATGATTTTGAAAAGATCAAGTAGTGCAGGGAGTTCTCTTGCTGTTGTACTAAATACCCACACTAATGTGGTAGTCTGTGTTTTCCAAGTAATAGCAAAAATTAAGTGTACATCTCCTGCTCATACTGTTCAGAAGGATATTTGTACTTATATGAACTTCTGAGGCGTTCATGTAGCCTTTAATCTCTAAAATAGGCAAGGGAATGCAAATGCCCTGGATATATACTTAACTGTATTTGTAGCTGGCTTGATGAGGTTTTGAGTTCCATTGCCGTTGGTAATGCCAATAATTAAACATTGTATCTAGTCTGAAATTACCGTTCTTTTCACTTCTTGATGTTTGATTTTCTTGAGCGGCAATTTTGGCCCACAACTAAGGAGGGTTTTAAGGCACAGAGTTTGAGGAGCAAGATGGATTGTCCCTTCAAGATAGGTAATGTATGATAAATAATTGAAATTACAGTGACATAATCAGAGGACACTCTGTAACTTTCATATGTTAACAAGTTGAAGTAAAGATTGTGAAGAGCCTGTCCCCATCAAAAGGACTTTGAGACTGCTTTTCTACTAGCTAAGATTTTCCTATCTCTTACATCAAGTAAGAGAGCACCTTTTTTTCTCTGGCAAAGCCAAGTCTGGAGTCTAACCAAACATAGCTTTTGGTAGAGTGACTTGTTCCTAATGTCATCCAAACAGTATCAGTGTCTTGATCTGGGGAAATTCAGGAGATGAGATGGGTGAGAAAGAGGAAGCAGATGAGAATCTGATTTCAGTGCAAGAGACAGATGTCAGAGCTGTTCTGGGAATATCTTCATTCCTCTGGAAAAGCAAAATGGTTACTACCAGGAAGAGACAGCCTTCAGTTCCTCTTGTTTGTGGACAGCACAGTCTGTCTTCATGCTGATTCCCCTCTCAAAGGGTTGAGGAAGGAAGTCTGACAGAAAGCAGGAACTTTATAGAGGTGATCTCCAGTGACATGTGGCAGGATGCCTCAAGCTGTGTCAGTAGGAAGCATCCTAAATAAAAGACATTCAGTAGAAGGACAGAACCTCGCCCTGAACTGATTGCCTTTCCCTCCTGTTGCCCTGAGAGCAGAATTTTGCTCCTGGAGAATGCTGGCGGACCAGATCCATGCTGACTGTGATGAAGCTTGAAGACATGAATGAACAATGCTGTGCTGGGGGCAGTCTGATGCTGCTTGGAGAAAATTCTCATAGGACATTAGGGCTTGAAGTTCTCAATTTTAAGAATTTGAGGTTAACTGGGGTCAGTCTTTCAGTTCGTGAGTTAAATCCAACTTGCTCCTTCACCACTGATTCCCTGGAATCAGTGGGTGGTGTGTTTTTAAAGATGAAACTACTGACTGTGCTGAGGTTATGTGAAGAAGTTCACAGTAACATCTCTACTCTCCCTGTGAATCCCAGCATATGAACAGCCTCCATGCTTTAGAACAAGCTGTCCTTGTGGGTGACACCAACTGCAGTGCTTTGGGTCTATGTGGCAGGATATATGTCCCTTTCATGTCCCCGGGACTGTTTTTTCCTATGTTTGTCCTTCATTCACTTGGGCACTTCCTGATATCCTTGTGGCTCTCGACCGACCCACCCCACTCTCTCCTTTTCGTGCTTCCTTGCCTGAAAGTGGGAATTTTGCCCTGGCTGGGTTTCCCCAGGCCATGGCTGAACCCCAAGCCAGAACTCAGTCTACACAGGAGACAGGACCTCACGGCTCCAAGGAGTCTGCTCCCACCTTTGCTTGTGGCACTGGGGTGAGCTGGAAGACGGCTCCCAGACCTGCTAGTAGGCAGAGGCTGGCTCCAGCGAGGTGGCTCCCAGCTTGTTCTGCACACAGGCAGGCACAAAGCTGTGCTGATTTCCTCGCCCTCAGGCACCAGCCATGCTTGAGAACTGGATTCCAGAAGCTCTGGGTTTGGGCTCCTGGTCTTTCTTCCACGAAGCATGCAGGGAGCAGGAGACCAGCTCCTGGCCCTGCCTGTGGGTCGGGAGCGTTTCCTGGGAACCAGCTCTCCATGCCTGCAGGAACTAGCAGGAGACAAGAACTGACTCTCGGCTGGCGTTGCTGAAGGAGTCCTACGGCAATTAGGAAGGTGTAGAGCAGTTGGGAACCTCTGGCCTTGAGCTTGTCTTCTGAAGAAATCTTTGCCCTATATTTTTGGCCGAGACAGACTATCACATTGAAGTGGGTGCTGTTGTGTGAGACAAGTACTTCCTCAGATTTTTTGTTGGTGTTTCCATTAGTTAAAATATGTATTGTCCAGCAGCATATGGTCCAACTTGGTGTGTTTCAAATAGTTGTTTCTTCACAAAAAATGCTCTGTATTACCAAAAAGTCTGCCAAGCCCATAATAAACCATTGCCCAGTGATGACTACTAAACTGAACTAAACTATGAAGTTGGCATTTAGGTGTGATCAAACTTGTCTCACTGCCTCCCCCCGCCCCCCACCCCTTGTAGCAGAGGTCTAGGGTTAAAGTTTGTTTAGAGCTGGAGGTGGTGATGAGTTCCTGTCTGCCATGTCCCCCTCCATCTCCTGCCCTGCACATCACTGCTTCTGTGAGGTAACTACAGAGAAGTGGATCTTGAAATACTGGTATTTTTGTAGTTGATTTGTTTGAATGTGGAGAAGTCTGGGAATAATACAAAAGCCTGAATTACAGTGACACAAAACTTTCATTGTTAGCAGCTTGAAAAGATTATGCTGAAAATTGGTTAGCTTTAGTAATCTTTTTGTAAATTGTCTTTTAATTTTAATCTTTTCTTGCTTGACTTTGAAACTTGAAATATATAGTTGAGTCTCTTGTATTTAAATGCTGTGAGTACAAAACTTCACGAATAAAAAGAGTATTCAGAAACTGTATTTGTGAGGGTGTTCAAAACTTTATTACAGTTTTGGTAAACAAAAAGTTAGGTTTGCTTTACAATGTGTTACTAATTTGTATGAATAGTATTGCTGCTTTCCTGTTAGAAAATATATGTTTCGCTTGTATAATTATATGCCTGTCTCTATTGTTATGTTATTTTATTAATAAATGAACTTTTTTCTTTTCTTCCCAGAGGACGCTAAGCAAGTTTTTGGCCAGACCACGATTCATCAGCACATTCCATTTAACTGGAATTCAGAGTTCGTACAGCTGCATTTTGGAAAGGATAGAAAAAGACACCTAGCATACGCAGAGTTCACCCAGTTTTTACTGGTGGGTCTAATACAATACAGTTTGTCAAGAGAATTAAGAAGAATACTAGAATCAAAGTAATTGCAAACTTTCTAAATACCACACTGATAGGAAAATTGAAAAATAGATCAAGTGTAGGCTTTTACAGAGTGCTGGACTTTATTAGTGTGTAGATAAATAGGATATGCTTTTGGTAAAATTGCTAATAATAATAATAATAAGACTAGCTGTGTCTTCTCTTTTCGGCACTTGTGTGCCGAAAGTGGTCTTTTTTACACTGATCTCTACACAGAGACGTGAAATTAAAAACCTGGACCTCAAAGTCTGGAAATCTCATCCATGAGTGAAAGAATGTTAAATAACAGCGTTGAACAGACGCCAGTTGCCAGACTAGTATTAAGAAGTCCTTCTGTCTGTAAACAGCATGTTTACCAAACTTGTATTCAATTCAGTGCTGACATCCAATAAAGATGTTTCATTGCAAGCCCTTTCCACACACTTCTTTACTTTTGACTTTTTTTGAATTAAGAGTATCTCAGATAGGGAAGTGCTACTTAGCTTTGCTTCTGGTATGCAGAGAATAAAATACTGTCTGTCTTTTGCAAGGAAATCTTGGCTATTCGTACTTTGGGGTATCTTGCTGCAGAAAATAAAATATTGTGCTAATAAAAAATTAAACAGATTATCTGTATTTCAGCAACACTGTTAAAATAGTCTTCAGTAGGAAAAGTGATCCTTGAAGTGCTGAAACACGTGAGTTTCTTATTTGTATTCCTTCTGAATACTTAATGCTTGTATTAGTATTTACACTAGAGAGTTTTAAAATGGGAACCTGCTTCAAGACTGCAAGGTTTCTTTTTTTTCTTGTTTACACAAGTATGTTAGTTCACAGTAGGAGGTGGTATCATTTTGATGAGGAATAATTAAGATAATGCTATTGAGACAAATGTTTCAAATTGACTTTGTAGAACAGAGCCTAATTAACTTTGTGTGAAGGGGACGTCAGGTATCACATGATTAAATCCTATTCCCTTAGGTTTTGTATTTACTATTGCAACTCCTAAGTGGCTAAGACATAGTCCACTTTTGTGGCAGAATAGTGAACTAGAACCTCTTTTGGATAAAAAAGCTAATGTGTTACTTGATTTGGAAAAAATGCCACTGGCCACATGTTCTGGTGTTCTAGTACTTCTTTCCAAACTACAGAATAAGCCCTGGATATGTATCCGGAGTTTGATAGATTAAAATCACAGTCTTAACAGAGTACCAGTCCTGTTTGCCTCATGCATCTGTTTGTTTAGAGATATGAGGAAAACCTGAAGAAAAACCCATAGTGGAAAAAGGGCACTTTTTTGTAAAAAAAAAAAAAAAAAAAAAAAAAATTAGTAGCAGTGAGGGAGGTTGGAGCCACATGCCCGAAAGAGCCTGTAACCTCATGGCTGGGTATTTGGAAAATTTGAGTTTGTTCTTTGTGTCTTTGGGTCCTTTCATGTTTTTTCTTTGGATTAGGAAAAGCAGGAGCTGAGACAGTAGTTTTCTAACTTTGGAGAAGACTCCTAACTAGTAGGCTTTCTCATCCCATGGAGGGGTATTCCTCTTTCCTTGTCTAAAAGGACTTTAATTAGATGTAATCATATTCTGAAGAGAATTGTATTTGGTTTTGGTGTGCCTTGCCCCTGTCTCATTTGTTATTTGTTTGGTTTCTAACCAGCTCTTCTCAAAAGTGAATCTCAGCTAGTTGCAGTATAGAGTAGAAGGTTGTGTTGGAACATGTCAGTGGTGCTCACGAGCCAGACGGCCATCTTGGTGATGATGCATACAGGACAGAAAGAGGGAGGAAGAGCACAAACTTGGAGAACTAGGATGGCCATTTTGGATGTCTTCTAGAGATGTATTCAGGAAAAGTTCCAAGGCTGCTAATAAAGACTCTCAGCATTGGTGCAGGCAGCAGGGACTTTCAGATAAATTAATGCTGCTTTGCTGGAGTTGCCCACTATCAGTACAGTCTGTTAGGATGCTCAGTCACTCACAGTAATTAGGTACATCTGTTTACCCTCTTCTTAGAACTCTAAATCTTTGAAACACTTAAGTTTCCTTGCTGACTCTTGCCTTGCAGCATTGTATTATAGATACTGAAATCTGGGCACAGAAATTTCTCTCCGCACAAATTGGAGAGTTGGTATGCGCGAGCATAGAGATCTTCGTTTGGGCTCTGTAACCTCTGGTACTCAGCTTCTCCTTCTGACATTCTGCCTGTGCATGAGTTGGTCTCCTTGGTCTGATGTCTGGACCTTGGACCTTAGACAGCAGGAGACCACAGTGGATACCAAATTACCTTTCTGCATTCCTGACATGTGAATGCACTTTACATTGCACTTAACATGGACCAGATGGTTCTGTAAGGCACTTCAGGTACTGCTTTGTAAGTACAGTGCCATTTGCAACTTTTAATGAAATAATCCAAGTAGATTCAAATTCATTCAAGTTGGGTTCTATTATGCCATGTAGAGTTGTTACACATTCATTATCTGTCACAGGATTTGGGCTAATCATCACTTCTGGCAAGGCTGAAGGTACATGGAAAATAACATTAGTATGTTTTATACGTGCACAAGATGGATCTTTTCTGGCTTTAAATAAGGAGAGTTTATATGGGATTCTGAATATTTATATCCTGCTAGCACATTTTTTTGTCTACAGTAACAGAGATGCCCAAAAGTATAGCCTCCAAACTATTTGGCTCTAATGCAGTTAACAGTCTTTTTGCATCAACACAGAGCTTGAGGTGTGTTGTTTTACCCTGCTTCTAATTTTTCTAGCATAAAATTAACTCGTATAGCTCCACTACGTATCTGTCACATCTATATCTGTTTGGATATGGTCATGTTCCTTCATCACTTATGTGGCAATCCTGCTTCATGAAAAGCAACATTGGCTCCTTTCTCAGCCTGTAAAATCTATTCCACGGGATGAATTTTAACATATGCTTATATGTGGGCCTGGTAAATCCATTTCCACGTTGTCTAGGAATTTATTTGTGCCCAGCGCATTAGTTGATGAAGTAGTATTCTCTGTAATTGAACCCCAGGATCTGCTCCAGTGGAAAAGACTGTGCTGTATCTGATGACTTGTAGATCCATTGGGATGGAACCCAGACATAAATTTCTATCTAACTGGAAAGTAATGAAGCTTTTAATGAACTGGAAGTGAAACCTGAGGTAAAATCTCTGGATAGGAAATAGTTTCATGAAAATTCTGGTGCCAGCATGCCAGCATGATGTGCAAATTAATTTTTCACAAAGTCTTATACTACCTGGGGGAATTCTGGACTTCCAGCATCAAGGGAGAAGCTTGTTCTCTAAGTATACCTAAGTTTAGAGAAAGTCTAGTTGGAGAAGCTTCTTTAGGATGTGTAATTTGTATTGCAAAGCAATGAGGATTGTATTTCTTTAAACCTTAATCTGTCTAGGTGAACAACATTGAACCAAAATAAAAATTACTGCAAGTCAGATAGCATCTCTAAACACAAAAACTTTGCTTTATTGTTTTTCAGGTGTTTTTAAGGTTGTATTTTTTATATTAGCTGCATGTACACGGCATAGATGATGTTACGATCATCTCATAAAGATGTCTCTGATGAATTGCTAGTAGCTACTGAGCCTCCTTTTGAAACGCGTTTAGTCATGCTGTGAGGTGTCTCAACCTTCAGACTTGGAGACTGAGGGAATAGGTAGCCTTTCTTTTGAGTTAAACACTCTAAGGAGTTTGTTACATTGTTATGCAACATCCAGTGGTTAGAGAAGTGACATCTGTCAGGGTTTTTTTGTGACAGACTTCAAAGGTAAAATTTAATTTTGAGACTAAGTGTGTTACTGTGTAACGATCTGCATGTTCTTGTATGCTATGTTGCTGCCATGGCCATGGTTTGGGAATGCCACGTGGCTGAAGGCCTCTGTGCTTTTTTTTTTTGCTCTGCGCAACTAGAAAATGCGAAGCACAGCTCAAAATAACCGTAGCCTGAAAAGACCCTACCTTTCTGAGAAAGTGGGATGAGTCTTCTCTATCTTTTTGCAGCATGCTTAAACCATTTCATTTCTGAACTAAGGAGGAGGTATGAATAGGGAGCTCCAGAAAACTGACATCTTCCCATTCAGAGTTTTTTCTTGCTGCCTATCCTCAGCTGAGCGGCTCTTTCCCAGCTGACAGGAACATGGGCAAATGGCAGCTCTGAGTCCTTGACCATGTGTGTAACCAAGTTGGGTAATTCTCTCTAGTGAGTTCCACATGTACTGAGAAGATTGAAAGGGATCATGTAAACCAGTGTTTTGGGGTGTTTTGGCTTGTAGTTGACTGTAGTGCTAATAGCCATTTTGCAGTTAGCTAGGTGATGACAAGAAACATGCACTTAATGTATCTCTCTGGAACATGAGCCCTGCTTTGCTTCTGTGGCTGAGGTGTCATTCTTAGCCAAGGTCTCACCTACTGGTATGTATACCTCCAAACTCACTGATGGGTGTACGTAGATGGTAGCAGCTTGGACTTCTGCAAGTGATCTCTAGGGATTTTTACTACATTTTACTTCTGGATTCTGCCAGCACAACACTGCCAGCAATTTCACTGGGAATGAGAGAAGGAAAAGAAAGCAACATTCACTTTCCCATGTAATTCTTCTGCTAAATTAAATGTATTTTTTCTTTGGTGATGCTGCCACTTAAAAGACAGACTTTTTTGTTCATTTGTTCATAGGTTTCTACCTGCCTGGTGGTGAGTATTTAGGGATACAGGAGTTACTATACCTAACTCCAGAGTGCTCAGCCTCCCAAGTACCTGCCTGCCTCAAGCTGATGAGGTTTTGGGTTTTTTTTGTGTTCTTGTGCCCCTCCCACCGTAAACCTCCCAAAATTGCTTGCTTCCAAATTTCTCTTGAAATTGTAGTCACACTTAGAGTGAAGCAAGAGCTTCCATGGCTGCATCCAGCAAGAGTGAATATTATTGCTAAATTGTAACACCTCCACACAGGGAGCTGTAATGTAAAGGAAATGTGACAGAACTGAAATTGTAACATTTTAAATTATAATCCCCACAATTGTTTCTCATTAAAAGCAGAAATTTCTGGATAATCCTGTGAGTGAAATTCAGTGTTCAAACACTGATCAGTCCTCACCCCCCCCTTCCTCCTTCTGCCTAATATATTAGGAGGTTTTCATCATACCTTTCAGGTCAGGTGTTTTAATTAGAAATTAAGACTAAAATTGGAGAGGTCAGGAGGCTGAAATGAGAAGACAAGCATGGTTTGAATGGCAGCGTGCATCAGTGGCCGTGGCGTGAGCTGAATGAGCAGAAGGAGGGATGGGGGCTGCAGGCCTCTGGCAGGTCTGATCCTATGCCAGCTGAATTTGCCTTTCACCCTTCACTCTCTATTCCCTTGAATGCTGCTGTGAGATAAATATTGATTTACAGGAGATCGTATTTGTCATTAATACATTGTGCTCATGATTCGTGGCTAGCCTGAGTCTTGCCTTAATACGACTTTTAAGGCAGATAAAAGATTCCATTATATCTGCAGATATAATGGAAATAATAGGATAGTGTTACGGTCCACTGCAAGTCTTGCTTAGTATTGCTGACATACTTTTGCTCCAGTTCCATTTTCTGAGTACCTGATTATGAATATGCATTCAGACTAAGCACTGTATTTCCAGTGAAGAAGTTTTTATAAGCCTTGAAATTTGAAGGGAGGACATGACAATGATTTGTTTTCCTCCATTCAGCAGATAAATATAGATTGGGAACTCTAACTGCATCACCAAAAGGTATTTCTGGTTTTGGCAAACCTGCAGAACTGAACAAGAAGTTCATATATATTACCAAGTTACTATCTGTGCAGGATTGTTCAGTTTAAATGAAAAATAAAAAAACCCAAGGAAGTAGCCGAACAGTAATTTATAAAGAAAGGATGAAGGTCACAGTAGGAAAAGACACAGTTTTGAGAGACTAAATGCCTTTTTTCTTCCATCTGCTCTCAGGGGTACATTTGAATCACAAAATGAGATTATCTGGTGGTTGCATCAGATAATGCTTGTGATTGATCTCTGCCTGTTACTACTGCTGAAATATTGAGAAGTGATCTTCAATCAGTTGCGATACAAAGAGTTCTAAATTAAACTGCTGGTGTCTGTTGTAGACAAATAACTTTATGTCTTAAATGCAGATGCTTTTTGAGGGAATGCTTTCAAGATTAGTGGGTGTCTGTGTGGAAATCTCCAATGACTGCATTGTCCTCATTCAAAAAGTAGCAAATGCTTTTACAGAAAGTATTTTGACCTGCTGTGACACATGCAATAAACTGGATAATGCACATCATGAAACACTTTAATGTTCATGAGTGGGAGATTACCTGCAGCGGTGTGTTGATATGTGCCCTCCATTTTTCATTTAAATGAATTGCATGACCTAATGGTCAGAGACAGCAGAGAAATCATGATGGTTGTCCTAGATATTGAGCTCAATGACAGAGACCATATATGCCATCAGTAGAAAGGCTGAAAGTTACTCTTACAATATCCCATCAAAACTGGATTACATGTAATCGTGTTAAGTATGAGATCTCTTGTAGGATTGCATTAGATGAAGTCTAACTATTAAGGTGATGATTTTAAACCTGACTTTTTTCCCCCCATATGTTTTCAGGAAATACAGTTAGAACATGCAAAACAAGCTTTTGTGCAGCGTGACAATGCTCAGGCCGGAAGAGTCACAGCTATGGACTTCAGGGACATTATGGTCACTATCCGGCCACACATGCTGACACCGTTTGTAGAAGAATGTCTAGTAGCTGTGAGTAGCTATGGTATCCCAGCCAGCAAAGAGCTGGGATACAGATGTGGGATTCCTTTTTTATGTACCTTGACCGCTAAATGTGGCACGTAGTCCAGCTTACAGATGCATGTTTTTAAGTCTAGCAGTTATTATCTACACATATGAAAGTTAGCCCTTATTGCAGAGTGTTCTGGTTTCCTGACAAAAGACAAAGCAGGTAATGGCCTACAAATGCAGAGTTTGCTTGACTATTTCTGGTCATTCCATTATAGTAAAATGTGTCAAATATGTCAAAACGTCCTTGTGTCCCACTTACGAAGTAATCCTCAAAGGACTTTTTTTGTAATGTCAATTCTAAGCTCCTGTGTGTAATTTCCAAGCACCTGGGACAGTGTATGAACTGCAACATCACCCAAGGATATCCACTATATATTGATTGATAGTTGTTACACTTGAGTGTACACTTTTTTCCAGCTTGAAATGCATAAACCAAATTAAATATTACAATTCTGCAGTTTCACTTAAAACAAAAAAAAGATACATTTGGTTTTGACCTCAGTTTCTAATATTGGGAACTTGTAGAAGCTCTTTCCAGGTAATCCAAAGTCTGGACATATCCAGGTTTAAAGAAATTTACTCTGCTTTGACTTGCAAGGCAGAATTCCAGGAAGATGTGTGAAGTAATGAGAAGTGCAAACTCTGGGCAGAATATTGGAAGAAGCATACAGCAGAAAAGCATAGACCTAGGGACTGACTATGATTTTTCATACTTCCTTCCTTGATCTCTCCCTAGTATTGTCAGTTTTCTTGGGTCATATACTCTCTCATAAAACATAAGATTTTTGTTTCTTCCTCAAGGTAAATTAAATTTTGGTAAGCTTTTGCATTGTTTTCAGAAATTTGCTTGATCACCAATCTTAAACTGATATTAAATAGGGAATTGATCAAAAATTTTTTCTGTGTGCAGACCCAACACCACTTTAAAATAGAGGTTTAGGCTCAGTTCTCATTTGAGAATGAGTAGCTGTTTGAGCCTTTTGTTCCCATTTTGTTTGAATGCCTGATATAAGCCTGAGAGCTTACTGCTGGTTTTCCATGACTTGATATGCCTGTGAATTTAAATGTTTCAGCTGATCTTTTTCAGAATATGTTTTGATTTTGTTGAAATTTTCTGTACAGTAATATACTTTACATGTAGAAGTAGATTTCCCTATTACTAGAAATAAGCCAACTTATGAAACATTTCCAACTGAAGCAGTACTGAAACTTGAACTCTGTAAATTACTACTGGTTATGTTGTTATAATCCTGCACATGTATTTGTTTAGGTTTGTAGGGTGGGAAGAGCTTTACATTCTGGTCATGATTAGTTTCAGTAACATAAGAATCTTTTCATAGTTTTCTTTATTTTGCAATTGTTTTTTTTTTTTAAAAACACTGTGCTACTGTTGCTCTTGTAAAATAACATTGTTTAAAAACCTTTATTTCAAGGTTTTTCTTAGTCTTGTAACACCCTTCTTTCTCTTTTCTTCTTTTACTGTCTCTACTCTAGGCTGCTGGAGGTACCACTTCTCATCAGGTCAGCTTTTCCTATTTTAATGGATTTAATTCTCTCCTTAACAACATGGAGCTCATTAGAAAGATCTACAGTACTCTGGCTGGAAACAGAAAAGATGTGGAAGTCACTAAGGGTGGGTAGAAATGTTTGCAGTCTGGAAGTTTCCCTGGGTGTTTGGTTGTAGTGGGTGGAGGGGAAGACCTCGTCTGTATGCTTTTAAATCAATGTGAGCGGGGACAGCCTGCCTCGTTAGCATTCCTTGGTACACCACTCAATTTCATACACTCCTGTTGGAGTCCACCCTCCAGGTTTTTCATTTTGGTTCAATCAGAAAAAGGTCCTAGTAAACTAGCAGTGGGGGCAGGGTGATGAAAGTATGTAAAGATACTTAAAAGTTTAAAAAACTTCCTAGGACTCCTGCCAAATTGGCAGCCTATTAAAGTGACCTTCAAGGGTAGTTGAAGAATTCCATAAACTTGTATTGGCGGCACAGTAAGCTGATCTACAAGCTTGGAACAAGATGTTATCTGCTGTATCTAACCACTTTTATAGAGAATTCCCTGTGCAATGCCAAGGTTTCATTAATGTGGCCTACTGGGACTACACATGAAAAGTTCCACTCCTGGGTTTTTTTCAGTTTGCCTTTTATTTCTTTTTTCCTTCTGACCCACAACTGATTGATACCGTATGTCAAATATCCTAAATCCTGCTGATAGCACTAAGCTTTAAGACCAGAGAGTTGTACTTATTTGCATGAAGGATATACCATGTAAAACATACATTTATGTAGTGGCAGGAACGCTTTTGTGGTGAGTCACTTTTTTCCCCCTTCTCTTGCTCCCACCAGCATCTTTTACTTAATGCTAAAATACAAAGCAACTCTGGGGTGCTCTGGATTACTTGTTCTGCTTTGATTAGGTTTTCCTTTCTGTATTTTTATTCTGTTGCAGAGGAGTTTGTTCTGGCAGCTCAGAAATTTGGTCAGGTTACACCAATGGAAGTTGACATCTTGTTTCAGTTAGCAGATCTGTATGAGCCACGGGGGTAAGTGGAGAAATATCTATCCTTCTTTCTTTATTTTCCTCCTCTCTCTGTCTTGGAAGGAATGGGAGGTGATATTGGGGAACAGGAGAGTGTAGTGAGGTGGTCACGTGCAGGTAACTTCTTGTGATCTAAAAACCCATCTCTAAGCAAACACTAAGCTGAATTAATTTCCTCAGGCGCATGACGTTAGCTGATATTGAAAGAATTGCTCCTCTGGAGGAGGGGACATTGCCCTACAACCTGGCTGAGGCTCAGAGGCAGGTAAGAACATAAGCCAGTATGATAATACTATCTGTTCCTACTGCCAGGTAAATAAGATAGCCAACCTCCTTCTGTGATGTCAGCTAAGTCACTTTTCTCTTGTGTTTTGTAATGTCTATGACAAATACCTTCGTGTTAGAAATTATTTATAACCTGTGTCATGTCCTCTCCATGTCTTCTCTGTGCCCCTTTCTCTTGGGCTGCATATTGACAAGTTAAATGTAATTTGGAAAGGTAAAATATATGAGTGTCATCCAGCCATTCAGTAAATATTGGGTGTATACGTAATTAAGGTGTTTATGTTTTGTGATTCTGTTGCTCTCAGTTCTTTTTAATGAGGAAAGAAGACTTCCTGCTTTGAATATGGATGGTAAATTCAGCATCTAGCCTATTGAATGGCAGCCCTTGTTCTGAACACACATACATGTTCCTGGCTTCAGAGTATTCTCTACTTTGCGTTATGCTCTGCTGAATATCACAATAGGAGAGATAATGTTTAATCTACCATCACAGTTACAGTAAAAGCATTAATATCCTCTGCATTTCCAGAAAACTAAAGGATATTGACTGTGATGGTATAACAGCAAATTAACTTCCTTTGTGTTTGAGGCAAAAAGAACTAGGAGTGTTCTTTAAAGGTCAAACCTGTTGATCTTTTAGTTTTGGTATTATTTTAGCATATCTTATATTTTCATTGACACAAGTTCCTGTACAGATAGATTTAATACTAGCCCTGTATTTCTCTTTCTCTGTCTCTATTTTAAGGCAGTCTTAACTTTGTCTTGTGAGACTAAGGATTTTTTTGTTGGGTTTTTTTTTTCCTGCTCTGGGTCTGTGTGGAGACGCCAGTTTGACCACAATGAGTTGATGCAGACTACATTTTTAGGACTACCAGGCCATAAGCCAGGCCTCTGTGTGTGTGTGTACACATGCGCCTCTTTTGCTTCTCTTTCTTCTTCTCCTCTCTCCCCTACATGTGAACACCCCCGCCACCACTCCAGGACAGTATCTAGGGTGGCGGTTTTCTGTTTGTTTGAGCAGTGACTAAATGTTGACTATGCTGGGATGAATTCGAATGAGTTGGCTCCCAAAAGCTCGCCATCTATTCCTAGAAGACTCCTAAAGGAGTTAAAAGCATTTACATTGGACTGAATATCAAGTAACGTAAGCTACAATAGGTGGCAGTAAAATGTAGCCAAAAATGCAGTGATGGAAGTAGCAGCTTCTTCAGTTTTTGCTTTGGGGCCACTGTCTTTGCTTCTATGATTGGTGCCATTTTAAGAGGCTAGGGCATATGAACCTGCATAAATCTTACAATTTCTTCTGCATATGTGTCCTGCCTTTCCATCCAATTCCATTTTATTGTCAGCTGCTTGATGCTGAAACTGAAAAGGTTTTCAGCTACATTGACACCTTCAATTTAGTTTCTGGCCGACTCCAGCTACATTGGAATACTAGCGAAAAACCTAAACACATTCTCAGGAAAAAATGTATCTATATTTTTGTTTTGTCCTTTTACGTGTTGTATCCTAAAAAAAAAATTACAAAAAATGTTAGTGAGTATGGAAGACTTAACACCCCTGCAGAACTCCTGTTTTCCTAATTCTGGAGCACTTTTGAAATTCATTTTTTATTGGGTTAAATCTAGCATTCATAGAATATGAGGAAAATGAAATTGTGGGGGTGCTGTATGAAACCTTATTTTCCTTTAGCTAATATGTTTGAACCATGCTTGCATACTTCTTTTGATAACTTGAGAAGTAATAGGTATACCTGGTTTTGGTGGCAGTAGAAAGAAAATCTAAACTAGAGTAGTTTTTAGCTGTAGAAAATCAATTACTTAAGATGCAATATGTGTGCCCTCAGATGCACATTTGGACCATTGATTTTGTGTTGTGTATTGTGGGATTTTCTCCAGGTGTCTTTCTACTTACATCTGCCTGATCATGAGGTGTTCTTTTGTGAAATATGATGTTCTGATTATTTTTCTTGTCTTTGCTTTTGTTTTAAATCCTACCTTGACAGAAAGCTCCAGGCGATGCGTCTCGACCTGTTCTCATCCAGATTGCAGAATCAGCATACAGGTTTGCCCTTGGTTCAGTTGCTGGAGGTTAGTCATGACTGAGCAAAAGGAATATTCATCCTCACTGTTTGGGTTTTTTCTTCTTTTCTTCTGCCCTTCTTCCCCTTCTGCCTTTGATTTAAGTGTGGAAGCTGTGTCTAAGGGATGGGATGACTGTAAGATTGAAGAGGAAGGGGTCATCTGGTCTACAGGAGTGTTGGAATTTACGAGCCATTGGAGTTTGCAGGTGGTGTTGCTATCTGTTTTGACACCCAACCAGTTTCAGAAGAATCAGATTAATAATGAGGTAGGGCTAGGAAGTGCTTTTGTTTAAAACTATGGGAGGCGGTTTAAGGTATCCAGAATATATCGCAGAGAAAAAAAGATACAACTGATATCTGAGGTATGGAAAGTGAAAGTTGCAGTCAAACGTGGCAAATGCAGAATTATGTTTTCTTATAGCTTGATTTTGATTTGCAGCTGTTGGAGCCACTGCAGTCTACCCAATTGATTTGGTAAAAACTCGAATGCAAAACCAGCGCTCTACAGGTTCTTTTGTGGGAGAACTTATGTATAAAAACAGCTTTGATTGCTTCAAGAAAGTGCTACGTTATGAAGGTTTCTTTGGGCTTTATAGAGGTAAGTTAAAAAGGTAGTATATACTAATGAAAAGATACAATGAGAGCTCAGTGGAACTGGATATTTAAGCCTATTTTGTTAAGAACTCAGTTTTGCCTGGTTTGTGCTTTTGCTTCTATTCTATTATAGGTGAAGGGTTTGCAGTCTTCTTGATAATTAAAACTTCATTGTAATGAGAACTTTTCTGCAGGACTTCTCTGTCCTTTCCTTCCTCATCTGCAATAGGGCAACACTAGCAGTTCCCTACAGCAAATACATACTGTTAGACAAGTTTTCATTTCCTTAGCAGTCCTTAGTACCAAGAATATTTTGCCCTGTTTGATAAGAAGTTAGATCATCCGTTTTTGTGGGTTTTTTTTGTTTTGGTGTTCTTTCTTATCTGTTTTATTTCTATTTAAACACATTAAACTGTAGGAAAATATGGTACCTTGTTATTACCCAGATCTTTTTTTGTGACAGAAAGGTCTCTCTGAACCAGTTGCATGTGCTTCACTAATCATCGGAACAGTCATCTTTATCAAGTTTTATGTGTACCTCTTCTGAACTTGTCACTGTTGAGTCAGCCAGAGAGATTAGCTATTTTCAACCCACTTAGCTTTATATACCTAAGCAATACAACCATGTTATTAAGTTAGGTGTTCCAAGCTCCCTTTGTAATCAATGGAGAAATCTCCAAAAACTCATTTACTCTGATAAGGATGTAAATCATCCTCACTTTGGGTATCTTAGGTAAGTGCCTGCAGTTTGATGGGGGCTTTTTTTCATCTACAAGAAGGGCCGGAAGGAAGACCCAGGGAACTACAGACCTGTCAGTCTGACCTCGGTACCAGGGAAGGTGATGGAACAAATCATCCTGAGTGCCATCACACCGGAACATGCAGGACAACCAAGTGATCAGGCTCAG